>NW_027180191.1:231448-248948 GCF_036669925.1 Montipora capricornis | reverse complement strand
ATTATCTTAATCAGCTTGGGAATCCTCATGGCCTGTCAATTGACAGCGATGGGAACATTATTGTTGCCGATCGTGGTAACAAATTGATCAAAATCTTTTCACTTGATGGTCGGTTTTTGCATAGTATCGGTAATGAAGGTTCTTTCATCTTTTCCTTTCATTGCATCCAACACGACAACTTTCTTATTGTGTCAGATAGAGGTGCTCACTGTATAAAAGTTTTTAATAGGGAGGGAGAGTTTCTTTATAAATTTGGAAATAAGGGGAAGGGGAACGGGGAGTTCAATAACCATGGCTTCCTGTCAATGGACAGAGCGGGACATCTGCTGGTTTGTGATGAATCGAATCACCGAGTGCAGGTGTTTAAACTCAGCGGAGAGTTCGTAACTAATTTTGGAGTATGTGGTATAAAGGCAAGAGCGTTCAATCGCCCACTTTCTTTAGCAGTCCTTAGTGATGGTAAAGTAATTGTCACCGAGTTTCAAAACAATTGAGTTAAGATTTTTGAATAGATGTACAATTTTTTCCTGAGTTTTGTTATTCATCGTCATCGACTTTAAAATTCGTTTGTCGGCGAAAAAAATTCCAATTACAATGAGAATTTCTTAATTTGAATCGGCTTTTAAAAAAGCAGTATTGTAGATTACACAATTAAAGGCGGGAGAGTTTCAATCTTAGGTTTTTTGGGGGTTAATTAACAAATAACGAAGCCTTGACTGTGCTCTGTTCTGTTGTAAAGCATGCAGGAAGCGGCAAGAGCACGAAAGAAGTGTAGGGGGAAACACGAGCCGATAGGCGAGTGTTTCTCTTACTTCTTGAGTTTGAAAGAACTGCCGGACCGGGGGCGGCTGAGGTCTTCCATCGAAAGCACTTGACAGAATATCTGAGGAAGCCTTTAACTGACAGCTTCAACAATAGCCAAGGAAAAATTGGGAAATTCATCTGCCATTTCTGCGGATGATGGCGTGAGCTTTCGTTGTTCCGTACTTTTTACTCTCATAAAGCACGCTGTTTGACCAATGAGAGCGCGCGTTATATAGAAACTTTATTATAAAAAGGGGATAGAGGTTTTGAATTTACGCGTGGTTGTATGAGATCTCTTAATTTTAGAGTACCCACTGAATCAAATTTTAATTTATTCCTGTATATTAGCGAATTGCCTTGATCTGAACCATCAAAGGCAGGCCGGTTAAAAGAATTTTGGCTGCGGATTGTTTCCATTCACAGCAAAGAACAAATGTTGCGTTCTGAGTTCTTAACCTCTGTAAGCTCCGTATTAGTCAGTATATTTTATTCGTATATATTACACTTGTTTGAGAAAGAGGTTATTAAACAAAAAGAGAAGCCGACATGAACATGTAAATTGTAAATTATTAATGAGTTTGAGAAATATGATTCTAAGTTTCGATATAAACGAGTTTTCATAAATTAGAGAATGAAGGCCATTTCAGGTTCTAAGTAAAGTTTTGAAAGTCGTATCATTTACGTAACAATGCTAATGCTCTCATAAAAGTTCTTTGACTTGAGCCATTTTAGTTTCAATAGGAATAAAACGCAAACAGCGGTTACAAACATTTGCTTGAAATGCATAACTTTTATAAACTTAACGTTTTTTATTATATCTACGTACCGAGATGTACCCTCCAAAAAGGATCGAGATACAAATAGTCTCTTTGCGCTAGAGAAGCCAGCTGATTGGTCATACGATTTTTTTCACTAGTGAAAAACGACGCATCGACACTCTGATTGGCTATATCGTTATTTTCACTAGTGAAAAATTGTCGTATCAGCCTTTTGATTGGCTAATATGATGTTGAACTTTGGCGTGGGTGGCCTGTGCACAGATTTGTAAACATGGCGGCCGACTGGTGGATGGTTCTCAAAGTTTTTGATCTTTTATTGCTTAGTTTTCTCAGCAAAAATACTTCAGAAGATATTACAAAGTTTAAAAAGTGCTCACGCGAGCTCTGGAAGGTAAAGATTTATTTTATTTCCACAATGTTTTGCTATTTGAGGGCTTTTGGTTTGATAGCCTCACCATTAACACATACCTCGTTAACTTTATGATCTCTGTACTTATATAATAAACAAATTACTTCATGACTGGCTCGTTTGTACGATTTTTATTACTTACTTGTTGTGATGGATCGTTAAACTCACTCGTTCGCTTCGCTCACTCGTTCGTCTACGCGATCCTTCACAACTCGTGAATAAATATCGTACGCACACACCAACCATGAAGTAATCTATATGTATGTTACCACATACATCATCAGAAGTAATTATTATTCAGTTAGATAAATTTAAATTCAAAAATACAACTGTACGGACTGGGAACTAACGAAATTGATTGACATAAAACGTGTTTTGCACACGGGTCAGTGACGAATCCGAATTTTGCATGCGATCGTACAACTTCGAGCAACTCTGAGCACTTTCGTTTGGATAAACTTGCTATTTGGTAGTCGTTTAGTAGATATGACATATTATATTCACCGGGAGATATGAATAAGTTTTATGCGAGATAGTGCATTTAGTCTTAAGTCATGTAGGACCCATTACCATTTTCAGTTACGCGTGTGAGCTTTTTGTGTGAGGTCTGACTATTCAAAAAGGCCCGAGTGGTACATCGATGAAAGGAAATGCGGGATGTTTGTTGCATCTTTAAAATCGCGCTCCTAAAGACTGCGCTTCTCACCGTTACAAATTGGACAAGGGCGGGAATGTTTTCCTTAATTTATTGGATTTGTCGGCAGCATTTGTTACCGTTAACCATACCTTGTTGCTGGAACGACTGCACAAATCATTTGGCACCAGAGGAACTGTACTACAATGGTTTAATTCTTATCTTTCTCGAAGAACATCATTGAGACGAATTCTACGGTACGAGGTTCCCCAAGGTTCAGTTCTGGGACCTGTACTCTACGTTCTGTATACCGCACCAGTTGCAAATTAAAGTGTTATATAAGATCTATTATCATCTATACGCCGACGATACTCAGCTACACTTTGCATTCAAATCGGTGGATGTGGACACTACTAAATCGAGGATCGAGAACTGTATTTCTGCTATTTGTCGTTGGATGGATCTTAATGAATTGAAGCTAAACCACGACAAGACGGAGGTCATGCTCACCCACTCAAATTATCGTCCCTCTCCATCCTTTCAGTCCTTATGTGTTGGTGATGAGAGCGTGGCTGCCTCTCAGTCGGCTAGGAGTCTTGGTGTTATCTTTGATGAGTACATATGACTTTTTATGCACATGTGCCGAGCATCTGTAGATCATCATTTTATCATCTCAGGAACTTATCTAGAATTAGAAAGTATCTCACTAAAGAATCAGCAGCAGTTGTTGTTCACGCATTTGTCACATCGAAAATAGATTATTGTAATGCATTATTATATGGCCTGCCTAAATATTATGTCTCTTGCTCCAACTTTCCCGCGGCCAATTTGCGGAAAATCGTTTCGAAGCTCTTTTGTCGAACAGAAATGCTTGCTACGCAGGCTAAGAACACGGCGGCTAGAGCTGTTGTTTTGCAAATGAGTGGGTTTCGCCATATCACACCTGTTTTGTGCAAGCTTCACTGGGTACCGATTCGTTCAATACCGTATTATTTTGAAGATTCTGCTTTTAGTGTATAAATCACTACTGAATGGGACATCGCCTAGCTATTTAGCTCAGAAGCTACATTATCGTTCTCAGACTAGATCATTGAGGTCTGTCAGTACTGAACTTTTAATGCAACCTAGATCGTATACCAAAACCTATGGAGACAGAGCATTTGCTGTTCATGCACCAAGAGAATGGAACTTAATATCCTATGAAATTCGGAAGTCTAACACCATCTCGAGATTTAAAAGATCATTTAAGACGTACCTGTTTACTAAATTTAGTAATAACAGATCATTGTTTCTGTTGATTTGCATATATTGCTTTAGTTTTAATTATTCCTTTTTTTAATCATTGTAGACATAATAGGATATGGTTGTAAATTTGTAAATATTTGTTATTATTATATGGCTTGTGTTTGTAGCCGATATAACGCGCGCTCCGATTGGCTAATTGTGACTGAATTGTAGGGCATTATTCTCCCGTAATGCCCACGGGCCGATTACGGGCTTGCAAAAACAAAACAAAAGGTAATTAAAAAGCCATATAATAAACTACTTACTAACCGAGCTAGCTTGAGCCGTATTGGGGAATATTGGCCCTCGCCCGAGCGCAGCAGGGTCCATACTGCCACGACCTCGGGCCAATATTCCCCAGTACGGCCCTCGCGCTCGGTTAGTAAGAAGTTAATTATGTTGTTTATATGATTGTAAAGCGCCTTGATCATAGAATAACAGCGCTATAGACATAAAGTTATTATTATTATTATTATTATTATTATTATTATTATTATTATTATTATTATTATTATTATTATTATTATTATTACCAAACCGCAATAATTGGCACTTAGCCGAGCTCAAAATCGAGAATCAACGAGATCGTCAAGTTCAGAATCCTTAAAATTGGTATGTTGAAATGCCAGATATACATTTATGGTTCCTTAACTTTGAACAAAGAATTTCATGACACAAAAGATACGCTGGTAACAATTCTAGGAAAATCAAGGGGGTACTCAAAGTCAAAATCCTCAATAGCATTAAAAGGTTTTATCCCTAAGGACAGCTCAAAGCGCGAAGGTGTATTTAACACTTGGAGGGACAGTGTATAGAAAACCGTCTGGCGTAGATGAGGCTCCCGTCACATGTTTCCCGAAAGCAAAGGGCAAAACGCCATGGTAGGATGATCGGGAGGAGGGAAAGAATTCTTCGGGAACGTTTATCTTATTTTCGTTTAATACCTGTGCCGGTTTGAAAGGCGTTTCAAGTTATATACATCGCTAAAGAAGTGGAACCAGGACAATCAATGAAAGTGTTCTCGGTGAAATCGGGATTAGAACATCGAGGACAGAGATCGTCATCAGACAATTTAAATCTTTTCAGCTCTTTTCTAGTCGTAATTCTATGCAAAAACTTACAGGAAAACTGTCTTAATTTATTATCTTTAGAAGCGGCATAAGTGTCAGTGAAGTGTAAACCCCTTTTGCCAATTATCTTAAATCACAGGAAATTGCTTCTCTCAAGCGGTCTTAATAGAAGTTGGGACAGCAGTAGATTTCTCAGTTATTAGTTTGTAATAGTTTTTACAACGTAAAATCATGAGATCTAAACTTACGTCCTCTGAGATTTTTAGAGTAGAAGAAGATTCCTGGTTCCACTTCATTCTACAGCCTTACACTTGGGTGGTTCAATGGCACACACCGTGAATACAAAAATAGACTCTCACTATAGCAATCAGCTTGTTATATGTTCTTGGAGAACCTCCTTACTTTCAACTTGACTGTTCCCCAAAAACGCAGACTAGACATTCTTCTTCTATATCAGAAAAAAAAATTATTTATCGGTGTAAAGTATTGGAAAAGAATTTTGATCATAAGGATTTTATTAACAAGATTGTGCCATCCTGTAACCCCTCTATCTAGTAGACGGTATTGAGAAAATGTCAAAGTAGCAGAATGTATTGACTAACGCCCATCCTTCTTTGTTTTCTTTTTATACCACAACTATTATTTATAACGTACTATGGTTTGTATATGTTATTTAATTTATGTCCAATAAAAAAAGAAAAAAAATACATAGCTAAGCTGAAAAATCAAGACATGCCTTCTTTATGCCGCGTGTTAACCCTTTCTTTGCTTTTGTAGCAAACATTTTCACCCCTTAGAAATGCACTGAGCAACATCAGCTTAATTACTTTTAAGAAATTCATAAAAAAAGTGACACTTTGATGACGTGAATTTCTAAGAAATCCAGTCAGACATTTTAATTGGTTGAAATCACAAAACCAGACAACTATCAACCAAAGTCACGTCACACAGATGTTTTGTTCATTTTAACGCGAGTTCAACACGGAAATCCATACCTCTCTGCGTTCGTCATGGATATCAAAACCTTTCTAGACAATATTCATGAACACGTTTGTTGTCCTGTATGTATGACCAGGTTCACTAATCCAAAGCAGCTTCCTTGCTTACACAGTTTTTGCCTTCATTGCCTGCAAAGGATTCAACAAACATGCGGAATCCGAGATACTATTTCATGCCCAGAGTGCAGGCGAAACTTCAGGATCCCTGGGAACGGTGATCTTAACGCTTTTCCAACAAACTTTCGAGTCAACAGTTTGTTGGATGCTTTGCCTGTCACAGAGTGCAATACGAGTGGCATCAAGTGTGGAAATTGCGAGAAAACAAGCGGAGAATCTGCGTACTGCTTCACTTGTTGCTCGTTCTGGTGTGGTAACTGCCTCCCTCTGCATAACGGGCTAAGGAGCAATAAAGAACACCACGTATTGGCTTTGAAAGACTTTCGAGACGAAGACTTTGAGAACATTTTAAAGCAGCCAACACTTTGTGGGAAACACGAGAAGAAAGAATTGGAGTTTTATTGTCAGGTGTGCAAAATAGCCATTTGCAACGCTTGTGCTCTTACAGATCACGAAGGTCACGCCAAAATTGTTTTGGAAGATGCCGCAAAGGAACGCAAATCGATAGTCAATGCAGCAATTGAATCAAAGAAACGAAGAGCGCAGGAGAAGATGACAAGGACTGCGACAATTGATAAAAACTGCGTTTCAATTCAAGAACAAGCCGCACGAGTGAAAAGCGACGTGCAGCAGTTTGGCGACACGTGCATTGCAGCCATTGAAGTGCAAAAGAATCACATCTTCGATGAGGTGGACAACAAAGTGCGAGAATCGTTGCAGCTTCTAGGAAAGCAAAGGGAGGAGATTGACGAAGACGTGAAAATGCAAGAAACAGAAATTAAAAAAGCGGAAATGATTGTAAAGCGAAGCACAAACGCTCAAATCATGCAGCCCCATGAATTTCTGGAGAAAATAGTTCAGGAAAAAGCTTACGAAGAAGATTCGGCTGACTGTGACATCGAATATTCCATGGATTTTTTCTTTAAAAGGAACGAAAAGTTGTTTGATGATTTAAAAGTTCAACAAATAGGTTTAATCACCAAAACTAGCCCGGAAGACTCGAGCGCTGAGGGAAACGGAATCAGCGAAGTAACTGTTGGACTTAACGCTGAGATTGTTGTAACTACAAGGGACACACAAAAAGAGCAATGTTATCAAGAAAGTGACCGCCTGACATTGGAAATCAGAAATCTTGAAAGCCGTGGCAGTGCAATCAAGCCTCGAGTTCAAAATAACAAACATGGCACTTACAAAATCACCTATTTTGCCAAAGAAACCGGAAGATGTCAGGCATCCGTGAAAGTCAACGGAAAACATGTTCGTGGCAGCCCTTTTGAGGTTCAAGTCAAACGCAGACAGTTCAGACCCGCGTTATCCTTTGGACAACGAGGTTCGGAAGCTGGAATGCTTTTCGGGCCTTGGGGAGTGGCAGTGAATCCCAAAGATGAGATTGCAGTGAGTGAGGTTGGTAACCACAGAGTACAGATCTTTGCCAGTGATGGATCGTACTTAAGATCGTTTGGTAAAAAGGGTAATCAGCAGGGAGAGTTTGACTCTCCTTGTGGGATTTCTTTTCATAATGATAAGATCATAGTGGCAGACTGTAGAAACCACCGAGTTCAGCTGTTTAGTGATCAGGGTTATTATTTCAATCAGTTTGGAGGAGAAGGTAGCCTAGGTTTCCAGCTTCAGTTTCCTCGTGGCCTGTCAATTGACAGCGATGGCAACATCATTGTAGCTGATAGTGGTAACAAATTAATCAAGATCTTTTCACTCGATGGTCGATTTTTGCGTACAATCGGTAACAAAGGTTCTTTAATCGATCCCGTTCATTGTATCCAACAGGACAACTTTCTTATTGTGTCAGACAGAGGTGATGACTGTATAAAAGTTTTTAATAGGGAGGGAAAGTTTCTTTATAAATTTGGAAATAAGGGAAGGGGGACGGAGAGTTCGATGATCCTCGCTGCCTGTCAGTGGACAGAGCGGGACATCTGTTGGTTTGTGATTCATCGAATCACCGAGTGCAGGTGTTCAACCTTAGAGGAGAGTTTGTGACGAAGTTTGGAGTATGTGCTTCAAGAAAAGGAGCGTTTACTAACCCATTTTCCACAGCAGTCCTTAGAGATGGTGAAATACTTGTCAGCGAGTTTTATAACCATTGTGTTCAGATTTTTGAATAGATGTACATTTTTCCTAATTCTTGTTATTTTAAAATAAGTCGAGGTGAATATTCACCGATAATCACTGAGCCTGAGGCGAATAATTGTTTTAGTATAAATACAAAGGTGATTATTTCAAAAAAGAGAAATAAAAACATTTCAACACGAAATCAACTTCACTTACAGTGGCAAATCGGCAACTGGCAGTCATTTTGTCCGACGAGGTAACTATCGGCTGATTATCCGACATATCGAGCCAATGAGAGCGCGCGATTTTGTATAATCACCTGTGTATTTATACTAAAATAGTTTATTACATCTCTCAGATAGTACGAGCGCTATGATTGGCTATAGTACAGCCCGCTATGCGTACTGCTAAATTTGAAATTTTGATGCAACATTTTCACTACGTTTTTCACATTTCCGTAAGGTCGCAATAGTAGCAAGTATGATAAATACTGTAGGAAACAGACAATTTTTTTAAAAGACATGTTTCGGCATGCTTATGCCATCATCAGTTTAATGAGTTCCTAAGTGTGAACAGTTATAAAGTCTACGGGTAGATGAAAAAAATATTACAACATGACGTAATACAAAAGCGGGCACTATTTACAGCGTGACACCAAACATCAAGGTGTTACACTTCTGTGCTTGGCCTTTGTTAAATATTTAAAAGGGAAGGCTTCAAGATGGGATAAAACTGCCTTGGGGGACTGGGTCTAGTTGAAAAAACCGTTTATTTTCAAAAGCAGTAAAAATTCAAAAAAGGGCAAGCACAGTTTTGTAGAAGCTTACTTTACACATTGTCCTAAACCAGTCCGGTTTAATAACTCGCAACAAAAAAGTGTTGCCATTTTTGTCTCAAGACATTTTATTGTTTTCTGGCCGCGTGCAGTCACGTGACAACATGAGCATATTTGGCACATACCAAATTGACAGAAACCACACATCATACGGTATGTGTCTGGCAAAGTTTCATCTTTCTAATGCTTAAGTGCTCCGAGTTAGACCACCCCCCATCACGTTTTGATTAAATCATTGTTTACCCATGCCTTAATTTACCTGAGTTCTTTTAATTATTTACTTCTGTATAATATCTCAATCGATATGCATGCATAATTATCGAAACAAATCCTATAACCTGACCCTAATTTTCTCTAGGCTTAATTTAGGCCCCAAAGAAAGTTTTTTCAATTCATCTCAGTGGGTATTCAACCTGGTTAAAATGCGGATCACCAATTTAAGATTAAAACAGATTCAACCTGAAAACGTATTTTACCTGCAACATATACGTTTTCATCTGTATCCAATTTCGAGGGCGTTTTCAAATCGATGTGGTTTCCATGAATACGCTCAGCGTTTTAGTGCGGACAGAGGCCTAAATGCATCGAAATTTATGCGTTTTCAAACGAAATAGCATTAGTGTGGACAAGGCTTGAGATCTGATAATTACACTCATAACCAAGGGTTTCGTATGATTTTAATTTTCGGGAAAAAAGAGTTTTCGCGCCACAATTAAATTTTTTCAGCCTTGTATAAATGTCCTTTTGATTAGCGAGTGAAGGCGATTCCAGGTTCAAAGTAAATTGTAGAAAGTCATCGTTGTGAAAAAAGTGCTATTGCTGATGCGAAAACGGCATAGAAAAACTTGAGGGAAGAGTAATTTAATTTCATGTACATGTAGGCGATGTGTGTTTTGTGGCCATATGTAAGTCTTGAAAAATGTACACTGTAGAGGAATTACTAGAGCTTGTTTTCACGTAGGTATTACACTTGGTGTAACATTGCTTAATTAGAATAAAACCAACAAGACAAATTTATTGTGATTTTTGTACCCTTTGTCGAGCATCTCTCAGTTCCTTTCATAATCTCTGTACGGATTGCACAACAACTGCTCTTTTACAAACAAACAACTTCACGGGAAAGTGGTTATTACTGAAACACCACGAAATGAATACAGGTGTTGCCGGGCTTCGTGTTGAGCGAATAATTTTTGTTAAATGCATATAGACCCATATCACTCAATGTCCAAACAAAAGATTTTGCCCGTCGAACCTCTCATTCAATGTGAGGCTGGACGGGCAAAGACAATGCAAAGACAAAGCCTTTATTCCCCAAGGACTCCAAAATGGCCACTGAGTGATAAAGGTGAATAGGCACTACGGCTTTCCACTACGGACGTTGCACCTCTGGTGCTCGTTTAGCTCTTCTAAAATCTAAAGCCTGAAGCAATTTTCCTGCTAAATTCTCTTTTGCAAGATATCCACTTAAAATAAGTGTTGCATCTTTTTGTCCAAATGAACGTTCAAAAATGAAGAGCTTTACTACACGAATATCCTCTACAATTGCCATGTTTTGCCATAAAAACCAACCAGACGTCTTCGCTTGGCTCAAGAAGTTCTCTGTGTAATTTTATCCGCCATTTCGACTAAGAATTCCTTATTTGTCATCATCCTGAGTGGACGCTCGAGGGCGATCCATGGCACATCGGAAAATGTCATTTCAACTGATTCCAATTAAAACTGGCCAGTGATGGGCTAATTACCATAGCTCGAGTTTCGTGTCGATCGGAATTGACGCCGATTTTCCCCGATTATTTTTTCCGAATGGTTCAAGGGTGAACCGTCTTCGGATGAGTCTGATGAAGGTTGTAACAGTTTGGGGAAAATTTATCTCGATGATCACCGAGGATTATTGATATTTGCTTGTAACCATAATGGCTGTAAGTGCTTGTAACCATAATGGCTGTAAGTGACTCTCAGCATGGCTGTCTGAATGACGTCACGGTGTTCATGGCGATGAGAAACAAACACATTTTGTTAAAAAATAGACGTTAAAAAACGGCGATCAAAATGTGTTTTAATATATATACTTATATTTAAGCAAGCCTAAAAGAGGAGCCCGCTTAATTATTATTTATGTTTTTCTTTTGAGATATTTTTCATGTATGTCCCCAAACTCCCCTCAGTAGATGCACGGGGATTTCAATAAGCGTCACGAAGTGTCCCCTTGCTCTTCTCCCCAGGTTTACCACCACTCGTTTCTCGGAATACTATGGCCAATTAACGTGAAAAAGTGTTTCCCAAATGGTGCCCCCCAAGTAAAGATAAAAAGCTGCATTTATTCTAAGCTAAAAATAACGCTAACCTTTCCCCTTATCTTATTCCCGGAAAAAGGTAGCAAAGGCTTAGACTTAAAGGCACACTTTGTGGCCAACGCGATTTTTCTTTATTCACCAACACAACTAACGACTTATGTTTCATAGAGGAAAAGATTCTCGGTCCGAGCACATGATCTGCAGGAGTGGTCGCTAAGCTTACAATCTCGTGGAGTGGTCGCTAGGCCCTCCGCGACACTCCCCAGCCGAGAAGTTTAAACTGTCAATGTTGGGGATGAAAGGAAATTTCAACGGAACGAAATGGAGTTATAACAGAACAACATGGTAAAAAGAAGATAACAATTTGCGATCAGCATTAAACGTCTCCTTTAGTAGGTCGGGTAGAGGATTGTGTCCTGGGAGCTTTTAAGTGTTTCTGGGTCCGTTCATGCAAACTCTGTACGTACTCCTCGAACCATAGCTTCCAAAACATGTGAAGATGTTGCTGACCTTTACGCCACATGTCAAGGAGGTTTTGTGAAGAACTCAACTCCCTAAGGATATCTGGGTCTTGCTGTCGATCTTCTTCTGCTAGGTATGCCTGTTTTAAGGTTTAGGCTGAGGAAATCTTCTGGGGTGAGTGTGAATCCAGAGATTAAGTCAGCTCCTATATAAACGAATGGCCGGGAATTGAAACTGCCTCGACTTCTTTTACAATGGTTTCCAGTTGAACCATAGTAAGACAAATCTTTCCAATACTCTTTCGAATAGACTGCTTTGCAAGCCACAATCTTGCACAAAAAGGGTTGAGAGTTTTAAAAACAGGGGTTATTTTGCGCATTACGTCCTCAATATCGCACATTATTAGCGATCCCCCTCCCCCCTACAACCAATGTTGATAAGCCCAGGTTCGACATGCTTTGTTTCGTCTAGCAACATTGATCAGGGGGGGGGGGGGGGGCAAAAAGAGAGCTTATTTTTCATACTCGTGATCGGAGTTTAGTCCAAAAGCAGAGTTTTCTCTGCAGAGATTGCAGTTGAATGATGAAGCTCCACTTTGTGCCTTCGTTGGTCAGGTACCTTTGTGTGTCAGGACTTGTCGTAGAGAGTTGCCATGCTTTCTCAACACTTGGAAATTATCTGTTTCGGTTTTCCAAGTGTGGCAATGAATCTTCTTAGGCATAACAAGAATTGTTCAGCAGTCATATCACGAACCACTTCTAAGTGAATAGCCCTAACACCTAAACAAGTAAACAGACACAGCCAGACTTTTTGGGTTGCTGATGGCTGACTGAATTTCACATACAAGGGTCCAAGATAGTCAATACCGGTGTAGGTAAAGGGCAGGGATCCTTCTATTCTTGATCCAGGATAAGGGGCCATTGCGGGCATTCTGGATGGTCCTCGTTGATGTCGTCTGTATCTCAAGCAGTTGAGTAGAACTCTTCCTACAGCTGATCTCCCTTGTGGATTCCAGAATTCTCTTCTGATAGTTGCTAATGGTTGAGATATGTTGTCTTGGTTAAATGTTTTTTAAACCAGCTTATTTTTTTGTAACCAGTTTGTTTGTGTGTTTTTTTTTCAAACCAGGAATATAATTTTAAACCAGCTTATTTATCAACTGTCTGAAAAGGGAATTTTATCTTTTGGGGTGTGTTTTAAAAATAGGGGCATGGCTTTTTGGGGGCATTTGAAAACAAAACATCATTGGTGGATTGATCTTTTCCTCCTACTTTTCGTCTATCCCTTCTCTCCCGATTATCGTCACTCCAATTTCCATTCATGTGCACATTGGCCATATCCCAAGTACTATCACTGCCAACCCCCGTCTACAAATCCTACTTACAATTTTTCCTTTTACAGTATGTCTTACCCTTCTGCTAGATTTCGAACCACTGCATCGCCTGATTACTATCCCAGAGCTTTCTCCACTGAGCCACCGAGAAGTGTTATAAATCCTGTTCATAAATGTTGATACGAATGATTGTTATTGCGTCCCACACTTCCCTCGGATAACATTCGTATTCATTTGCATAATCATAAGTGGGCAAATGTAAAAAATAGCCTACGATGTACTATACTTCATTGTAATTTTTGCATTGAACGTTAAGAAAAAAAAGAGAATAATAGGCCTTTTTCCATATGTAAAAATTCAGCTTCAAAGAGAGGTTCTGAGGACAAACACAAAGGAAAGTGGGTGATATGCAAATATTTTTTACATTCATTCCAACGTGTTTCTATTTTTTATGTCCTAACTGCCTCACTCTGAAGCTGAATATTTGATATTTCGAAAATGGTCCTGAAGTCCCAGGAGTCATGTCAGAATATTCATAAAAAGCGAACAGGGCTTATTTTTCATGACAATCTCCTACGAAGTATGGCTTCAACATGCGACGATTCCACTCCAAATTGTGTAGACAAAATGGAATTCTTTTTGGCTTTGGACAGCCTTAAACAACAGCAAAATACCTGCCCAGTAAATCTGAAATTACTTTATTCGCAGACCACAATTTCTAAAAGACAAAACATTGGGTGAGACAGAACTTTACTGAAGTCAGCCAAAAGGTTATTAATCGCTTTGTCAGCTTATGTCGATTGCATGCAGAACACAAACCAATTACGAGTAGAGTCAAAGAGGTAACCCACATATGACACTGAGCCTGAGAATCGAACCACATTGACCACATTGGTGGGAGGCGAGTGCTCTCACCATTGCGCTATCCCTGCACCCCAGTTCAACAACTGAACTGGTTTGAAAAAAACAGACTGGTTTGAAAAAAAAACCGGTTTGAGAAAATTAAACCGAAAAATTAAATTAAACCACAACAGATACACCTGCATGCTTCAACTTTTCATGGAAGCTCTTGAGGACTAAGCTTGTAAAGACATGGTTCCTTGGAAGAAGTTTTGGGAACACTGTATGTTCTGGGAGGTTCTCACTGATCAATCTACCATGGCAACGTAGTATTTCGTTTTCATCCAGCTGCAGGCCTAATTGGTTCTTCACATTATTTCTTGAATTTTCTTTGTCTACAGTAATTTCTGGTGTGAACGCACTCTTTTGGACATACCTGTGCCGCATGACCGTTGCTTGGCCTATTACCTCTGAAGTAAGCTGTCCTGTGATTATGCTCTTCTTCTGTAGTTCTCGGATAAATCGCAAAGCCCAAGCGCTCACTTGAAGTGGTTTGGTTAACGAGGAGTAATTTCTTTCACGGATGCCAAAGGAGGCAACTGACTCAGAACTGGCTTGTCCAAGGACATTCTGTTTCTCTCTCTCTCGGTATTCCAGCCAGTGTTACGGTCTCATACATAACATGTGGGCCAGGAGACTGTTTGGTATTCTGTTCAGACGTCCTGCTGTCAAACTGTGTTGACTTCCATGAGGGCCATTGTGATGGATTACCACGATGGGCCACAGTACCACAAGTTATTGTGGATAAATTCATCTGCTGGAACACCTCTGGTAGCTAGATCAGCGGGATTTTGTGAAGTGGAATCATAGTCTACCTTGATGCCCCTGTGTGAGGTAATCTCTCTAAGCGGGTTCTGAACAAACACAAGTAATGGCTTACAGGTTTTCATCCAGTGAAGAACAGACTGTGAGTCGGTCGAGAGAAATCTATCTACTACGGACTACTGAAGTTGTTGAGTTACATAGTTAAGGCACCTCCTCAACCTTGGAATGCTGAATTGTTTGGCTGGCGCACAGCGTGCCTTGGAAAACACCAGGTTGGCAGTTGCTTTTCCATTTACTGTAGAGTACAGGTATACTGCTGCTGAATAGGCTTTTGCAGAGGCATCTGTGAAGCAGAACAGTTTGTGTTTGTCTCCTCCAATATATCTGTGTAACGACTGAGAGGACCATGTAGTCAGGCTCTCACAAATCTTGCTCCATTCTTGTTGATGTGACTGACTGAACGTCTCTTCCCAATCTTTTTCTTGTTTCCACAGTTCCTGAATGAACAGCTTTGAATTCAGAGTGGCTGGAGAAAAGAGACCCAATGGATCGTAGATTTTGCTGACAGACTGCATTGCTTCTCTTTTTGTGGTCACTTCGGAGGAGAAATTGTGAGATCCATTGATGAAAATAGTATCTGTGGTCAAATTCCAGGAGGTTCCTAGGACCTTCATGGTTTCTGCAGTGGTTCGATCACATTCTGGGACATTCTGGAGAAGCTCAGAGGAGTTTTGAAGCCCACTCACGAAGATTCATTGATGCCGATTGGAAGAGGGTCTTGGCTTCTTTGTACAGCTCATCTCCTTGTGTTGATGTTTCAACGTCTGTAATCATGTTATCTACATACAGGTTATCCGCTATCTGGGGAGCAATGGGGGTACCATCCTTGGTTAGATGATTCTTGATTGTTGCGGCCAACAGAAATGGACTAGATATCATACCGTGTGGGACTCTGGTGAATCTCAGTACTTGAACATTTTTCTCAAGGGTACCCTTGGAAGGATCTTTTAACCACTGAGAGGGACCTTGTTACATCTCGATCATCAAGTTGCAGACCCAGTTGAAAGAACGCTTTCTCTACATTTGCAACTAGCGCCACTTTATGAAGCCTGAACCTCAAGAGAAGGCCACATATATTCTCCAATATGACAGGGCCACGGTGAAGGCTTTCGTTTAGGCTTTGATTTTTCTTTCTGGTCTTTGCAGAGGCGTCAAACACAATTCTAAGTTTTGTTGCTGTCTTCTCGGATGTCCATTACCAGAAATCGGCGACATTTTGCGCCCGCGAAGTATTTGGCACCCGGTTTCAAATTATCAAGATGGCGGCATAAAGAAAGCAGTACATAGAAAAAACAAGGACTGAAATAACACACTATCAAAGGATCTGAATCAATTTAATTTCTTTTTTGAGGTTGTCAATACAAGGGAGAATAAAAAAGGGGAAACTGAAGTCTGGGCTCCTGTTCGAATGACGATTTTAGAGAGAAGAAACAACTTCGTTTCATGCGTGTGACTTGGCAGAGTAAAAATAATTTTCACAATCAGGGCCCACAGTATACTTAGCCAGCGATATTCTGTATAATAATAATCATATATGAAGTACCCACCTGTAAAGATGGCGATCAAAACACAACCTCGTTCCCAGGGTCTTCTCGGCTTTCAATATGGCGGCGGGTCTTGAGAAGACCCTGGCACACAGTGAACTAAAAAGATCGCTGATTTGTCCTTTTCTCACATGAACTCTGATTGGTTTAATGTCGAAAGAAAGATGACGGCTAGTGAGGAGAGCCAGAAGAAGAACAGAATTCGTGTTTAATTATTTTCAAAATTGTAGCTGTCCAGCACGAAGCAGCCGCAAATTAACAAGCATTAACAGTCAAAAATAATTCACCGTTTTTTCACGTTGTACGATGATCTACATCAGGCCTCGATTCCAATTAAAACTACGTTGGCTTTTCACGACCTCTGGCATAGCGATCGCTCTATAATATAGAAGGATATAATGGTGTTTGAAAGACGTAACGGTAATTAAGTGATTTTATTTCGTACGTACCTTTGCGTTTTGGTTCTTTTTGGCGTCTCATAATTGTAATTCCCTGACGCGAGTATTGTTACTGTTGTTCAATGTTTTCACCATGTCAGATTGCGTTACAAATTATAAAATTGTGCAACAGGGTTCATAGATTATTGATGTGGTTGATTTAGCAGTTGTATGTGGTTCTGTTGACTCGTGTGACAGCTGCAATGAAGGCGGGTCTGTTAAATACAGGTCAAGACTAGAGGTCGCTGCTCCAATAATCAACAACTAAGCCAAAAGTTTCCCCGAGACCTGAAACAACAGTTTTGTTGAGTGATTAGCGCTAGCAGACACTTTTGGTGTTGTTTATTTGTCTGCAGCACGGTGACATGTACACTCACCTGTGGAAATTGACCTGTGTTTTACTTCAATAGACCTGCAGCTGCAGTAATCCATATTCTTTCCTATCTCTTCCACGATCTTCAGCTAGTGCATGGTGCACAGAGAGATCTAGGTCGGTCGGTTTTCATCATTGCCTTTTACTTTCATTAATAAAAAATATTAATCTCCTCACCCCAAACAAGTCATCTTGTAATTTTCCAAGAGAGTTATTTAAGATTGTGAAGTCTTATCAATAATTATTATTCTTGAAAATAATTGTAAGGCTTATCACCTGTCAATTCGCTAATGACTTCAATTTTTGCCCCTTCTGATTTAAAAATATAAATA
>NW_027180191.1:208948-228948 GCF_036669925.1 Montipora capricornis | reverse complement strand
ATGATATGGTACGTACACTTTACATTTAGAGGTCGGCAAATGTCCTGTATGCCACTTTAGATCTGAAATTTCCACTCCTTCAATTTTCTCCATACATTTCTCTATAACGATCGGCAGCCATTCTTAGAGAGTGGAAGGTCTGGGTCGAGTCTGGGCGTCCGCCATTTTGTCTTAAATTTCTGGTAATGCAGTACTTAAAGGTGTCGAATGTAGTGTTTCAAGGTGTTTGTACAATCTTCATCTGGGACGGCTTCCACCATTCCCTTCTGCACTTGGTCCTGGATTACGGCATCTTACTTCTGGAGATGTTCGTCATTTCGTGACAATCTGTTGACTTGGGATCTCAACCTTCCCACTGCCAGTTCATAATTGGTAGGTAATGATGGAGACTCTTCTTTCTAATTCCAGATTCCCTGGTAAAGTCCGTCTTCAAAGTGGATCGTTTCATTAAATTTTTGCAGAGCTTTGTCATCTTCATTTTCTTGTACAGGTTCTCTGATGCCCAGGGTCTCAAGTTTCCAAAACTCTTCAAGGTGTGTCTTTTGTTCAGCTAATGATTGCTGGTGATCTGACTGAGTACTCATATGTATACTGATAGGACTGGATGTGTAGGTCAGCATTGAGATGGAGCTGTCTGGTTTGTCATCCTGACACTTCACTCGCCCTGTTAAGATCCATCCCAACTTGGATTCCGTGAGGTTTAATCTCGGACTGACTGCTTTCATTGAGATGTGACCAGAGAACATATCACAGTAATAATTATTTCCTAGCAACATTTCTATGTTGGCAGTTTCTTTATTTGAGGGTAATGAATCGGCAAGAGGAATGTCCTTAAGTAAGTGAATGAATTTCTCTGGGTTGAAGTGTGCTCGTTGTAGGTCACCAGTCATCTTGGGTACAACATTGACTCTTAAATGCAGAGATTATCCATTCTTTGTTAACAGCGGAATGTCTGTGACCGGAGTGTGAACCTCTCTGGGTTTTGATGAACTGAATGTGTACACTGTCAGTGTTTCTGATCCTGTGATTGGCAACTGGAGTTTTTCTGCTAGCTCGTTGGTGATGAAGGTCCTTTGGCTGCCTGTGTCTAGAGGCTATCCGGTGGTCACTTTTCTTGATCTTTGCAAATTTTGCACTACAACGGTGGCAGTTTGCATCAGTACTTGCTCATCAGTGGACAGCAAGGTATGTTCTGTAGCAACAGTAGCAGATAAGGGTCCAGTAACAGAATGAGCTATTTCTAAGGACTTCTCAACTGGAAACTGCTTGATGCTGAGACTTCTGTGGTGAAGATTTCTTTGTTTGCAATAAACACACGCCTTCTTCACTGTACAATTTTTGTGTTGGTGACCTTGTTTGTGACAAATAAAACAGTTTCCCTTGATCTCTTCTTTCCTAGCTGTCACAGTAGGGAACTCTTTGCACTCATCACTCCAGTGCTGTCCACTGCAATAAATGCAAATCATTTTCTTTCCTCCAATGAGATTCTGCGGTAGTTTGGTTTCACACAGTAATGCACCAGTAGTAGTATTAGAATCAAACTGGTTGACCTGATATGTCGGTAGACCACGTGTTTCGAACCGAGCCTTTGTAATCAACTTTGTCAGAACTTTGCCTATCTGCATTTTCCTTGTTACTAATGTACTTATGCAACTGATCTCTGAGTAGATGCACGGTCCTTTCGTCACCACCCTTTTTCTGGTCAGTCAGGTGGATGAGAACATCTTTGGGTAACTTACTAGCCATTATCAGGGACACTAGAATTTTACTCTTAATATTCTGTCCAAGAGCTTCTCATGATCTAAGGTGTTTTTCAATGAGATCATAGTTCTTAAGGGCTGATTTTTTGCTTGAGGAGGCAGGTAAATACATAAGACTAGTATAATGAACATTGACGATGTCGTAACGTTTCTTCAACAATTTTATGGACTACTCGTAATTTACATTAGTCACGGATAGTCCTAAGGTGGCCCACAAGTGCACTCCGAATTCCAAACTACACTCCCATGCAATTCTAAACCTCACTCTGAATTGTTGAACCTCACTCCGAATTCTAAAAACTCACTCCGAATTGAAAAAGCCCACGCAGAATTCTTAAACTTCACTCAGAATTCTAAAAGCTCCCTGCGAATCCGAATAAAGTCGCAAGGGACTCGATCGAGCTATCTAGAAATGTATCTTGGGTAGTTGTCCTCCCGCCACCTTGTTCGGACGAAGCAGTGTGTTTTGCTCAATGTGAAGACACTGGCAGGTTTTGCTCGAATTGTGGACATAATATCGCCACAAATTGGGAAAAGGTATGCAGGTCTCATTTTTTCAGTTCTTTTGTAGGGATAACTGATGAGATCAGCAAGGAGATTAAGTTTTGGATAACACCACATATCTTATCATCATCATTTATTGAGCTTAGGCGGGCTTTTTGCTGTAGTACAAGCGGCAACAAAATTCTAACTGAAATTTTGCCGAAACTGTAGACATTTATAAAGTGAACTTGACTTAGTTTTGTTTCGTTTTTATAAATTTGTTTGCAACACTAAAGAGAACTACAGTTTGTGAGGCCACAAGTTAATCCTTTTCCCTCAACATCATCAGCCTCAGGTAAGGGACGGATCACTTATTACATCACAGAGATAAGTGGTATTGTTATCGTAGGGCATAAAATTTTGAAAACATCTCGCAAAGATAGGAGATATATTTGAAATAGCAACTACAGAATACCCAACTGTTAATTGCATGTTATTTCAATAACCAGTGTCTAAATGTAAGGTGCTTTTGCAGTACTTTATTTATTTAAGGTGATTCCCTTGTTTTGCACCGCGCATCTCATACTGCGCATAACAATGCGACTTCGGAGCTGGCGAGAAAAATTATCATGATTCCACTTGAAAGCTCTTGAATATCAAAAGCGGCCTTTGTTGCCTCTCTTCAGATGGCCAGGGCGAAGAGCCGCCATCTTCGAAGTCGCAATGTTGTGTGCAGTATGAGATGCGCGGTGCAAAACAAGTTAATCACCTTAAGTAAATAAAGTACTGCAAAAGCAACTTACATGTTATTGAAATAACATGCAATTGATAGGTGGGTATTCTGCAGTTGCTGTTTCAAATACATCTCCCTTTCTCTTGCTTCTTTCAGACCTTTTACTTCCTTAAACGAGTCATCTGTTTCTGAACGATATCAATTCCACAGAATTGAAGAAAACCTCTTGTGAGACCTCAAATACATAGCGCTAAATTGGCCAAGGCGGAGAATATCACAACACTCTTTGTTTTTTCCTCCAAAGTTTGAATAAGCATAGTTTTTGTCTCCTCTTGGGACCATTGCAAGTCCAAAGAGAAACAGGAAACAGATCTTATGCAAAATTTGGGAGGACAAACAAAAAGCATTATGGTATTTTCCGACTCGGCCAATGCTGTAACATCATCTTCTTGAGCACTTGGAACCAGAAATTACTGATTTCCAGCTGCCGGATTTTTATTCAGTTTGCAAACTATGTTTAAAAAATATCCCTAATTAGATGCATATGGATTTCAATAAGCATCATGAAGTGTCCCCTTGCTCTTCGCCTCAACTTCTACGTCAACCGCGTCTCAGAATACAGCTAATTTACGTCACAAAGTGTCCCCCAAATGCTGCTTAAGTAAAGATTAACTGCTGCATTTACCCAAAGAAAAAAAGAACGCTAACCTTTTCCTTTGCCTTATTGTTGAAAATAGATAGCAAATACTTAGACTTATAACTAAAGGGACACTTCGTGTTGGATGTCAAAATTCAGAAGTTCTATAGTTTTCTGAATGAGATGGCCGCCTGAGCTTTCCTTAAAGAGTTACGTTGATAGATGAGTTTTTCGATACAAATGAGTAACGTATGACTGTAGCTCAGTTGGTTAAGCACCGGGTTGTCATGCAGGAGATCGTGAGTTCGACTCCGATGGGACCAACACTCAAGGTCTTCAAATAACTAAGGAGAAAGTGCTGCCTTTGTGATTACATCCGCAAATGGTTAGACTTTCAAGTCTTCCCGGATACAGACTATAAACCGTAGGCCGCGTCCCATAACTCTTCATTCTTCACAAGCCATTGGGACGTAAAAACCCACACACTGTTCGTAAAGAGTAGAGCATGGAGCTCCTGGTGTTGTGGTCAGGCCTCATTTCAGGCTGGGTGAGATCGCTAATGGACTGATAGCGGGCTGCCAGCGGCGCCTGTATATGCAAATGTCCGATCTCACCCATAGATTACTTGCTTGTAAAGTGCATTTGAATATGTCAATAGAAAATGCGCTATATTAATTCATTACCATTACCATTACCACTCAATGATAAGTGTTGCGAAGAGAGTTCTCGGAGACTGCCGTCTGGATAACTACTATTGTGATTGATTATAGGGATTCTGTGTTCATTAAAACGGTCTTTACGCCGACGCTTGGTTTCTCTGGAAGACTACATAAAAAACACTGAATCATGTAAATAACATTGAAAGTGTTGCAAGTAATGTGAAATTTTACTCCCTTGTATGGGCTATATAGGTATGCGCGGCCCAAATTAAAGAGTATGGTATTTTAGACGTTTTAGTTTGAAATAGGGTAACAGTTTTAACCATTTTGGTCTGAAATAGGGTATGGTTTGTGCCCTCATCAAGTCTTGAACCTGGGCTAGTACAGGAATCCAAAGGCAAAAACAATATTAGAAACGAGACCTTAAAGTGCCCCTAACCCCAAATTTTTCTTTCGCTAAAATGAATCTTTGCACCTGTTCGAGACGCATTGCGGCCATTTTTTCCTTTTTCTAACAAATCTTGCCATTTTATAGGCTTCGAAAGTTGCGAAAATCCAAGCATCTTTTTTTCACAACTGAGTCAGAAGGGGAGTATGTCTATTCCTGATTTGACCTCACAATCTACTTTGCATGCATATTTACAAAGAGTTAATGCAATGTAAATCTGACTCGGTCGCGAACAAAAGATGCTTCGATTTTCGCAACTTTCGAAGCCTATAAAATGGCAGGATTTGTTAGAAAAATGGAAAACTGGCCACAATGCGTTTCCAACAGGTGCGAAGATTCATTTTAGCGAAAAAAAATATTTTGGGGTTAGGGGAAAAGTTAAGCAACCAAACTAATAATATAAACGAAATCAAATACGAAGAGATATACATTACTCTTCTTTAGTTTATTCACAGACAAAGCGGCCGATCTCCAGTTAGTATTCCAAAGAAATTTAAATTCAATTCTAAACTTAATAGGAAGCCAATGTAAGTCTACCACTGAAAGGAGTAATACGACAATATTTAGTTTCATTGCATAATACCCTAGCACTCATATACTGTACACGCTGTAATTTCTTGATTTGATATTCTGGGAGGCCATATAATACACTATTGCAGTAATCCATTCTACCTGAAATAAAGGCATGAACTAAAGTCTTAGTACATTCTTCAGAGAAATATTTTCTTATTCGTCTCATATTGTAAAAAAAATAAAAGGCAGGGTTGCATGTTTTGGTGACATGAGATACCATCGTCATCTCAATCAATCCATGACCCCAAGTTCCTTGCAGTTGCCACAGGAGTGATAACTGATTTCCCGGCACGAAGACTAGTGATAGACTTTAGCAAGTTGTTGCAATGTACCAGTGATCAAGAATACGGTCTTATCATCATTTAGTTTCAATTTATCATTCACCATCCAATTACGAATGTCATCAATGCAATTTTCCATCTTGGTCAAGACGACGTCTTGATTAACACTAGAATCAGGGCAGAAGCCAAATAGAGCTGACTGTCGTCTGCATAACCAACAAATGTTTCTCTACAATTTCAAATGTCTTGCTATCATAAGCAATAAACGGCAAAAGCCCAAGACACGAACTCTGAGGTACTTCATAGTCTAATGTAAATTTCCTGGGGATTATGCAATCTATTGATACTTGTTGAGTTCTGCCAGTCAAGTTATTAGCAATCAGGAGAGTGCTGTATCCTGAACACCAAATGCAGATCTCAGTTCTGCACAAACTTAATCCGGAAGCAAGGCTGTTGCTATGGCAACTGCACGTTGGATGTTATTTTATGCATTGGTTGATGGACATTTGAACAGAACTGCTTTAATATTTCTGAGGATTTTCCATGTTATGTGATTTGTTTTCCTTTGAAACCACTGAAGAGGTCATCAGGTTTCACACAAAACTTTTAATATCTCCTGAACGATAGATATTTTAAAAATGCAAACACCATGTTTCTTTTTTTCAAAACGTTTTTCAAACATCTCCAATTATTTTTATTTTATAGGCACTTAAAAGTGTAGCCTCCCACGCATTCGTTTTTAGGGTAGTCGTATTTCACGTGACTCGTCCCCAGTCGTTTCTAATACGCGCCATTGACGAGGGGTATTATGAGAAGGAGAAAGAGAAAGAGGAGAGATGTCTGTTTTCTTCTTCCCTTCCCATTCTCATCTGGGCGCATCTTCCGCTCGTTTTCCCCTTGCCTTGCGTCTAGGAGATGCATATTACTGGGGACAAGTCAGGTATTTCACCTCTGTTTGTGGAGAGGACGCGAAATACGTCTCCCTTAGAAATGACTAATCGCTTGTTCAGCATTGAGAACTGCGATGGACAGCGGTTGCAAAGTGCAGCAGGTACAAATTACAACGAGGTTACATGTATTAAAGTGCGACACATGCAACAAATTGAGAAGAGCGACGATTGTTGCATTTGCCTAGTACATGTGTGCTAGAATGGAATTGATTGGTTGAAACAGATTACGTCTGTCACAGCATATCGAATCTGCCGACGACTGTTCCGGTTTCCGGTTTCCGGTTTCCGGGTGATACCATATTGTGAGGTCAGGATGAAGGGTATTTTTTCTTCTATATTCAGCGTATGGTGTTGATATTTAGAGGAACTGCCCTGCACTGCTTGAACTAGTACAGCATCCTCCGCAGTACAGCTATCCAGAACAAGTGATACAGGGGTGTTGTTGAATGTAATTGGCTTTCGTCTCGTGACAATATTTCCCCAGTCAAGTGCTACTATGACAAATTCTGCACAGAAAAATTCAATTCACTGAGCATCATTATAGGAAACGTTTAACTGACGGTTGCCTTAACCAACAGGGACATCCAACGATAATCTTCCGTGAAATATGTGTTCGAGGTAGTCAGTTCTATGTTCCAAACAGCTCAGTACAGATTTCTTTACTAAAACATCACCTAAAAGACTCGCAACCAGGGAAAAGTTTTCAGAAGGGATGTTTTTTGCAATTTTTGGCAGTTGAAAAGGTCACCTAGCAGTTCCGGATGTGCAATTGATTCGGTTGGAAGTTGTTAGAAGGTAAACGTTCAGCTAGCAATTTCTGAAATAAAGATATCATTCCCTAAAATTTTCGGACACTTCAATTTTCAGCTATAAGATATCCGAACACATAAAATTATGTATGGTGAAAAAATCTCTTCAGACAGTCTTTAAACAATGCAAGGAGCCTAGAAATGTTTCTCAAAGGATTTTGGCTTAGAGCGGAATCGAATCGAAATCGGAACCGGAAGTAATGGAACATTATTAGCATTTTTTAAACTTTACTTCGCAATTTGTTTAAATTCATCGCGTGGACAGCTTAAAGCCATTTCGTGTTTTTTTTTTCTTTCTTTGGCCTTTGCTGTTCTCTTTTGCTGGATCGTACATGTTTTTTTGACAACTTAATTTATGCATATTATTTCATTTCAAAGTTCCGACGGCGATCTAAAAAAAGAACCATGATTCTTAATTAAAATATGGGGGAAAACCCTTTTAACAAGATAAATTAAACGGGTGATTGTCAAAATGATTAAAAGACGATCGGTCTCAAACGTTTGTGCAGGATATATACACTACTATGGTTAACTTTGTCAATGAACCAGATGAAAGGCTTAGATGTCCAATTTGCAAGACTGTTTTTAACGAACCGTGGCAAACGTCTTGTGGACATAGATTCTGCAAATTATGTTTGGAATCCCTTTTAAGGTAGGTAACCTTGTTCAGTGTAGGCAGTATCTTCGGCCATTAATACTTAGTCGCAAGGAAAGGCCGGAAAGGCGCCACGATCATGATGTCATCGTTTGGACGACGGTCAGCTTTCCTTGGTCCTACAATCATGAGTTTTTTCGCTGGTTGGATGACTATACACCGATTTCTTTTATTCATTCAAAATGGATTATGTTGCCTTTCCTTTAGATATCGAGACTGAAAGTTTGCATAAGGCTCTTTTTGACAGGTTAATGTGCTGATATCAGGGGCATCCAACGAGAATATAGCTCAATAACACTTAAACATAGCATTGTTAAACTTATTTTGGTATTTAAACGGTATATATATATAGGCATATTTTTATGCCCCAAAAATTTTTTATCTGTTCGGATTTCCTAGCTGAAAGTCTTGTGATTCGAAAATTATAGGGATTAAAACTTACCTCTTCGAAAATTTCAGCCAGAAAAAGGGCTCCCGAAAATTCTAGGTGGCCTTTTATGGTAAAAATCCGTTAAAAATGGGCACAGTGTATCATTTTTTAGATGTTCGAAAATCCTAGGACAGGCAGGCAGCGTAAGAAAATGTACAACAAATATTCCGAAAATTCTACATCTCAAATCATCTACAGAACAGATAATTTTCGAAAATTGACGTTGGGTGCCCCTGTGATATTAAATGAGGAGCATTCAATGGGCTCAAATTTTCACGCGCTCTAGCTCCAGCAGCTCTTTTAGAGTGACGTTGGTATATTCATAGGGACTGTTTCTTCCACAGTATCTTCTATGAAAGAGGACTACGGTTTGAACAGTAGTTTGAATGCTTTCCAGTATTACCGAATTCCATGTTTTGCAACGAACAAAGTTAAAAGAAGTGAGCAATGGAATTGAGTTAAAAAAAGAATATGTGAGAGATGACCATTTCCACGAAACTCTCCAAGCCAACCCAACCCCTAGATCAATCATGAAATATCCACTGTGTAAATCATGATGTAAAATGGCGAACAAGTGAAACCGAACCGGGGGAATACTTGGCGTTTTAGCGAAAAGAAACTATTCAGTTTCGAAAACATTGCTGAAAACCTTCCCACAATATTGATGCTCGATTAATTAAACGCAGATTATTTACTTCCGTTTTTTTTCTTCTACCAGCCAGAAAAATCCGCTCCAATGTCCCGTGGATGGCAACCAGATTTCAAAAGACGAATCCTTCCGCGATAAATGCTGCGAAAGGGAAATACTCGATCTCCAGTGTCGTTGCCATTACAAAGATCGAAATTGCGATTGGAAAGGAGAATTCCGAGATTTTAAGGTAAATAGTTTCGTTTAAACATCCTCTTTTACTGAGTCCCATCAGCTATTCTTGCATATTGTTGTAAATGGTTTTAATCCAGAAATGATTGGAGTCACTTATATCCGTCCACAAAGGCAAATGCAACCATTTTGGTGTACGCTAATTTTTAGACACATCACAAAGTTTTTCTAACATGGCCAACTACCTAATTACAACGACATAGCATTAACGGTATATATATATATTTTTTTTGGTTGGGACTCTCTTTGCTGATTATGTTTCTAATGGGTGGCATTTAGTACTATTTGTGGATACAAGTGACGAGGAAGTTGACAGGGATACACTGCGTAACATTTATCATGCAGAACGTTTGCATACAATGTTCCACAATCTGAGCAAAAGTCATCTTCAAAGGTCCACAAGACTCGTGACTGCGCTCAGGTGGTCGAGACGCCAGTCACTCACAAGAGTCGTTCTTTGAACCTCACGCAACTTTATCAGGCAATACTCACATGAAGCCAAGAGACATTTTCACTGTCGACGAATTAACAGCCAGTTTACGACCCGTTTCCACTACTAATGGCAGACTCCTGTTTCCTTCAGTTCAACGCGTCCATAGATAAATTATTTAACAACATTTAAGCGAACTGAGACCGATCTCTTTTGAACTCTAATTAGCCCCATACAAAGTCCAAAGACTACAAAGGTGCATTCCCTCATAAATATAAGAGTAATCATTAGTCAGTTACCGTATAAGAGGTCACGGAGAATGGTCAAAGTTTTTCTCGTTCTCCAATTATTAATAAGATAGGAGACACTTACGGTTACCGGCCTTGAAAACTCAAAACATGCCGTAGTTTTCAATCCTTAATTTTCTACAATAATTCTGACCTCCTTTTTACTGTTTTATCGAGCAGGCCCATGAGACAAGCTGTCAATATGGTGACGTACAGTGCCCTGCCTGTGGTGAGACAATGGAACGAAGAGGTTTCGAAGAGCACGCATCAAATGCTTGTATTAACAGGGCCGTGATCTGTCTATATTGCGGAGGAAAAGTGTGTCAAAGAAACTTGAAGGTATGGGAGAAGGAATATTGAGCTACAACGTAGTTTTAAAGAGCAAGTCATATTTGCTCATCATTATTTAAAAGAAAACTATCGAATTGAACCTTGATGTTTTAGCTCAGTTAAACGTTGACTCGTGTTACATCCATACCTGAAACATATCCTCTCATAGGATTAATAAGTGAACCTCTTTTTTCCTCTTTCAATTAAGTCGTTTCCCGTTGCCGTTGTATTGTCTCTGAATAGACAAACATATATTTTCGCTACAAAAGTTTGGTTTATCAACGGAGTTGATAATGTAAATTGACCACCGTACAGAGATTCTAAAAGCTTTGTCTTTGTCTTTGTCTAGCTTTTAGAATCTCTGTACGGTGGTCAATTTACATTATCAACTCCGTTGATAAACCAAATTTTTGTATACTACTTCCCCACCGACGCAGCACCACAGTTTCTTTAGAAACTACCCCTTCATCCATATATATTTTCGCTACTACCTAATTTTCAATACTACCTAATTTTATCTTGATATCGTTTCATTTTCAACCGTTTTGAGTAGAGAACCGAAAACAAAAGTTATTGTCTTCTGTTTATCTGCAGGATCGTTTTGGTTTGTGCCGGAAATTTCCCGTAAAATGTCATTTACTCTGCGGAAAGGAGACTATACCACGTGACATGTTGGATGACCACTTGACCAAGGAGTGTCCTCACGCGGAAGTACCGTGCCCGTTTTTCATTCATGGTTGTGAATTCAAAGTGAGTGCCTTTTGATAAGTCGAGACAGCAAGTGCTATTTGGAGTTTAAAATACTTTCAGAAAAAAGAAAGATGCATTACTGTCAGTGTGAAAGACGAGGCTTCTTAAAATCAAATCATAAAATATTTGAGTGAAAACGGAAGAATTCCTTGAGGAGGTTTCAACGTTTTCTCGCTGATCTCGTCTGTAATTAAACTGAATTTTTTTAAAAATTTGCACAGGTAATGATCATGGATTCTTGGTTATAGAAATCGCCACCAGTAATGATTAGGGTTTGCAGAGAACAGCGAAGGCTGAGGTGATCAATTATTTACCCAAGCTAACGGAAAGCTATTCAATTTAAGGGTCATTGTTAAAGAAATTCAAGAGGGTAGCAAATGAAAAAAAATACTCCCCCCCCCCCACCCCCAACAAAAAGAAAAAGATTTTTAATGTTGACATTGTCAATGACCGTCAGCTATGACCTTTATCAAAACTAACAAGGTGAATATTATAAAACGTCTATTAAGTGTCAGTTTTGCTGTGTAAGGTCACATTTAACATCAAAAGTTCGACAAAAGTCACCTTGTTAGTTAATAAAGATAGCCGGCTGACAGTCATCGAAACTGTCAACATCAAGAACCTTAATTTCTTTCCCGTCAGCCTAGGCTAGCAGGTAAGTATTGAAAGGGAGTAACTTGCTAGCATACCAGGATTTTCATCATTTCTGGTAATTAGTGGGGTGCCATTTGCCATTAACGGCACACTGTCGTTAAACTATTGAACAAATCTTGCATGAGTCGTTGTATTTTACAGATGAGCGTTGCTTGTGCCATTATTAACGAGGTCTCGAATTTTAATCATGCAAGTTTTAAGCCTGATTTTTTTTTTCAGGCCGTCCGAGTTTGCTTTTGGGTTACGCGGAGTTTGTAACTGTAGTAATCTCTTAAGAGCTTCTTCGCTTGTCGAAATATATGCAAATTATAGATTCTCTTTGATGTGAGGTTACCGCAAATATAATGGTAGAGTTTCCAGAGAAGGCCTTCAAGGATTCAACACTCCGCAGTACACAGACATAGGCCTCCCTCTCAATGTTAAATAAACATTGACTTTTGCACTTCCTCGTCCACACAGCTTATCGAAAGCCGGTTACATCAGCTTTTTATCCTCTATATAATGTTAAGTGGTGTCTGATGTAATGTTTTTTTTTTTGGTCAACAGGGTGAGCACCTGAAAGCCACTATAAAGATCCACGTTGAAAAGATGAATCAATCAAGTATTGAAAACCGAAGAAAGTATGTACAAATTGAAGAACAGATCGACCACTTGCAGAAAGAGAAGAACAACTTGGAGCTGCAACTTCAAAATCAAACCGAGGAGCTTGTGGCGGCAAAAATCAATATCCAAACTCAGCAAACGAAAATATCCTTGATAGAGAGCTCAATCACAGGGCACATAAACGACTTAGAGAAACTACGCAGTACCTTTGATGCTGCCGCCGCGGATGAAGGAAACGGAACCGTTGTTTCTTCGCAGATTGAGGAAATTTTGAACACTGTAAAGGAACACAAAACAAGGGTTAACAATTTGCAAAGCGAGCTAGCGCTCGTAAAGGAAATCACACTGACTTCAAAAGAAAACGGGACGAGACCACGTTCTTTGTCAAATTATCACACTACTTGTGAACGGCGTATGGAAAGAAATGAGAACCAGCTGGCTTTGCATGAAATTCAACTTTCAGGACAAAATCATCAGATTCAGATGCTTGAGGCAACGTCATATAATGGAGTTTATCTTTGGAAAATCGACCAGTACAATCTAAGATTCCAAGAAGCTGTTTCTGGGAAGAAGATTTCCATTTACAGCCCTCCGTTCTACGTTGGGCGGTTTGGTTACAAAGTGTGTGCCCGTCTTTACCTCAATGGTGATGGAATGGGCAAAGGAACTCACGTGTCGGTCTTCTTTGTCATCATGCGTGGTGAATACGATGCCTTATTACCCTGGCCTTTCCTCCACAAGGTCCATTTTAGAATTATGGACCAGAACAAGATCAAGGATGCCAGTGATGCTTTTCGTCCAGATCCTAACAGCTCAAGTTTTAATAAACCAACGTCGGATATGAATATTGCCTCAGGCTGTCCAACACTTCTCTCTCACGTAGAACTCCGACAGGGTGGATTTGTCAGGGATGATACCATGTTTGTTAAAGTTAATGTTGACATGAGGGACCTTCAAGGCGACTTATGGACAAGCTAAGAACAGAACAGAGCACCATATAATTTTGACGTAGATCGGTGCATAGTGAACATAGCTCGACATGAAGCTTGGCGACTGAAAACTCCTTGGATGCAAACGATTTAATAGACTAGAATAATAATAGGAATTAGGGACGAGGAGCTTTTGAAGACAACACCCCAATTGCATTAAGCACCCGAGGAGCTCATAGCTCTAAGGTCCTTATGAAGCATATTTTATCTGCTTCGAATTTCAATGTTGATAGTCGATACCTCTATGAGGTTATTAACAGGCCATTGTAGGCTGATTTATAGTCCTATTATGTTCCAACATATAAGCAACATGCGCAGACGCCGGCCTTGGATTAAGCAGCCCAAACTTACAAGTAGTTTCTTTTTATGGGTCAGATTCTAGTAGCTATTTTAGGAATGAGCAGAGGGTGTCTGAAAGGAAAAAAATGAAGTAAATTTTTTGATGGAAACGAAACGTTTTAATGACAACGATCAAAAAATACTTGGAAATCAGGAAGAGCTGTAATTGATTAATTTAATCAAGTGCGATAAATATAACAATTTAAGAAAATAGCTAACTACGCCAGACGTGTTGTCGAGTGGTAGAAGTATTTAAGAACTCGGTATTTAATAAGCTATTGTCTTTGTGGATATAATAGGTAAAGGATATTTAAAATATATGTTGCATGTTTATTTAAATAAAGGTTACAGTATAGTAGAAACAAGAAATAATAGCCATTTAAGAAAATATTTAAGTTGCATAAATTTGACGAAAAAGTCACACAGTTTGGTATTCACTCTTCATAGAGTTAGAAAGCCTACTTTTGATAATATTTAACAAACAGATTCCAATGTTGGCGTGGGCCTGTTCAGTTATATATATTGTGGTAAGAACACAAACGTGGCACGCGAGACGATATCCGAGTGCGCCAATAATGTTCCAAAAAATAGCCGATCAAAATGCATGCATACAATAGAAGGAAGAAAGTTCTGAGCAACTTTGAAGGTTGTTTAAATGAAAGAAAGGAGGCTTCTTGAACACGAAGACGTACAATAAAAGGCGTGGTTCCCTAGGCACATGCGGATGAAAACGAAATCATTCACATTTTGATGTATTTCATTGAAACACGCCAGGTTGGCTTGCAACAAGAATCGGCAAAATACGGCAATGCAACCAAGAGAGAACGAACTTCAAGCAAGATCCGCTCCAACACTGAAATAACGTTTAGGTGCATTACAAAAATTTTTGAAAACACAAGCTAGTGAAATTTCCCCCTAATTTTACGAGAACTCATTGCGATTACGTGTTTATAACATAAGGGCAAAATTTTCTTGTCGCTGTCGAGGCACATCGAAAACCAGTTGGGCAAACGGATTAGTATTAAAAAGCACTTGTTCGCTCGCATTTTAGAGCAAAGCAAACAAACAAGTCCACTTTTTCTTTATGCCCAAAAGAGTACAGATAATTGTTAATTAATTCCAGTTGACAAAAAAAAAATCGATTTTCATTTCTGAACAAATTAAATTGAAAAACCGATTAAACCACTTCTTGAAAATAACAAACTGTTTAGTGCCCAAGCAAAGAATTTGTGGAGTAACTTCTTCTACTAAGTATGAGCTATTACTGGTATTCTGTTTTGTCCTTGTCGTTCTCTTTCGCTCTCCTTTCCTTTCTGTTTTAGTCATAGGTCCTCCAGGCATCATGTAACCTTATCAGAGCTTCTAAAGATATCCCTCCGATGCTTGACTTGAATAACTCACGGTAGCCGCCAGTGTGGACCACAGTTATCATGATATGTCAAACTGGATTGAAACCAGCGAAAAATGCAGAAAGAAAACATTTTCCAAACCGTTTTGCACCTGAACACGAAAAGCGTTGACTGTGCTGAACTATAGTCGACGTAGTATGGTCGTTTAGCCTCGTCGAGCCACAAAAAGCGCGCGAAAAATGAAACTTCGCTTGTCTTAAGATGAGTTGGCCTAGGTTGAGCCTGCAATCCAATCGAAAACCAATACCTGGTCAGCGGTCAACTTAAAAAAAACAGCTGACTTCAGTGACATCTAAGCTTGAGCGAGCCCACGATATGGTCACGTGACACTGGTCAGCGGATACCTTGTTTTGGCAGGTGTCAGTTGATCAAAACTTGTACGTCCAATATCAAAGATGTATGCTGTAAACTAGCATGATACTGGTCACATTGGCATACATGGACGGGTGGACGTAGGTACGGACGGACGGACCGTCGATGACGTCATGGCTATAATTCTCGCATATTTTCTTAACTATGGTGTTCCGCGCGCGCGCGTCTTAGGCTCTCGCGGAGCTCCGCTATCACTTGGCAGCGTGGGGATACGAATTTTATCCACGAGTGATGGCAGTCTCTCACTTGTTCGCGAGGAACTATCAGCTCGAGAAGATAAAATTGGTATCCCGAAGATATTGATGAAATTTCCAGATCAAACAACTTTTTTATTCATTATTGAAATGGTGAAAAGATGGTCACCAACCCTAAAAGACACATGTTGTGTAACATGAAACAAGATATGAAAGTAATGAAAAACAAATCATGATAATATCAAATGGCCAATAAAAGTGTTGATGTAGTAGAGAAAAATTATATTATAGCAAAGGAGTATCTTGCAATGAAGGGAAAGCTCGCGTTTGATTGGCTAATTGTCTTAGTTACCGTGACGACACCTATGTCGTCACGTGTTTTCACTGCCCGCGGTGAGGATGTATACATTTTTTTTTCGTAAGAAGGAAAATCATTATTCCATCGGTATCTACGTACTATAACAAATCTGCTGTTCGTTTTTTTAGATAACAGTAACTTTTCTCACCTTGGTATTATTTTGGGTCTCTCTGTAGGTCCCGGAAAGCATTGTATTTTTAGTCATTTGGGATTGGCCTTTATTTCGAGTTGTTTTGTTTGCTGTCTTTTGTTTCTTTTGTTTTACGCAATCTGTGCTCCGATACTTGCAGAAGGAACCAATATTTTTAAGGCTTCCGTCGCTGTATTGCTGTTTGAATTGTTGCTCGCCAGATTGGATTATCTGTCGTGATGAAGAACGATGCCTTCTATATATAGACACTTCGAAAAGTGCCATAACACTCTTTGTTTGCATATGCATTGTTTCCAGTTCTCTTGGGATTACAATGGTCCCAAGAGAAAGCAAAAGGATGCTGATTCAAAATTTGAGGGGACAAACAAATATTTGGAAAAGAACGCCATACATTGTTTTGCATTTTAAAGCTTTTTACAAATATTGTTGATAAGTTATATTTGGAAAATGCGTAGTTGCCAACTGTCCGATTTTCCATTTAGATTACAGGAACACCTGTTAAGATCTGCTCTTCCCGCATATTCATAAAGCGCGCAAGAAAACTTTTGAATTAGTAGGTACAGTCCTTAAATGGTGATGGCAATGATACTTGGTAGTAGCTGGGATGTTATAGGAGGTGTTCTCCTGTTTTCACTCACCAGCACCTGAGATTCGCTTTCTTGGACATAAACTTGCTGATCTTCGTGGGAATTTCCCTTTCCACAGCTGCCTGACATGTGTTGGAGGCTGCTCTAATTCAGACTGGCTCTGTTCCATTCTCTCTGCAACAGCCTCTGCTTGTGACAGATTCATGATAAAATTAATTAAGCGTGTTTGATAGAATTGTTCTGGGAAATGAAGTCGGATACACCTTTTCCAAAATGGCCGCCATTCTAGTATTCTTTTGTTTGAATGCAATCCCCCATTATTTCACTGGAAGCAACCCTCAAAGGTCTTAGTACGGGCATCTCCTCCAAAGCTGGGGCCCAGATTATATCCCAAACTGGGTCTTGCGTGACTTCGCTCCCGAGCTCGTTCAGCCCGTTCGTTGTATCATCACAATTCCTCTATTAGTCAAGGGACTTTACCGGATATTTGGAAATGTGCAAACATCACCCCTCTTCCTAAAACAAAGATTGTTGAGGATACGGCGAAGGACTTGAGACCTATTTCATTGACACCAACGTTATCCAAAATTGCCTAGCACTACGTCGTCCACGGACATGTGAAACCAGCAGTTCTGAAACGTCTGGGACCCGATCAATTTGGGTGTATTCCAGGGTCGTCCATTGCGCACGCACTGATAAATCTGATGCACAATTGGGCGCAAGCAACAGACGGAACGGGGAACACCGTGCGGATCTTTGCGTTGGACTATAGAAAAGCCTTCGATCTGATAGATCGTAGCCTTTTGCTATCGAAACTCTCGGCCTACAACATCAACCCTTACATCATTAATTGGATAACAGCTTTACTTTAAGATAGGAAACAAAGAGTCAAACTTGCACATTATTGTCTCTCAGAGTGGGGATCGGTCCTAGCGGGAGTACCGCAGGGAACAAAATTGGGACCGTGGCTATTCTTGGTTATGATAAATGATTTGAAAGTGCCATCAGCTAGTGACTGTATAAAATATGTAGATGACACGACAGTGTATGAAATCATAAGTAAGAATAGTCCTAGCAATGCTCAGTCTATGATAAACGAAGTAGCTACCTGGTCAACACTCAACTCAGTCAAACTCCACCCGAAAAAATGTAATGAGCTAAGAGTCTCCTTTGTGCGCTCTCCCACTTCCTACGAACTTATAGAAATTAATGGCTCTAAGGTTAGCTCTTTTAGGGTCGTGAAATTACTGGGTGTGTATTTCCAAGACAATCTTAAGTGGAACAATCACGTTTCTGAGACGATTGAAAAGGCCGTTAAGTCCCTTTACTTTTTAACTCAGTTAAAGCGAGCTAATGTACCATCATCAGAATTAGCAAAATTTTATGTTGCTTGTATTCAAGCCGTCTTACTTTATGGATGTCAGGTCTACCATTATACTCTCCCCAATTATTTGAGCTTAAGTTTGAACGTGTTCAAAAGAGACCCTTGAAAATTATATACGGTTATGATAATCATTATAGAGAAGCGCTTCAGATGGCAGGACTGAAAACTCTAAAGGACCGGAGAGAAGATCTTTGCTTAAATTTTTTTAACAGCATTGTCTCCAATCCTTTGGATTGTCTATATCACTTGTTGCCTTTCGATAACCGAGATCAACTCATGGAATTACGACGACGCAGACCATTTAGAGTTTCCTTTAAAACAAACCGGTTCAGAGATACTTTCATTCCAGCAAGCGCAAGACATTTTAACTGACATTTATTATAATTATATATGTAAATTAGTTCTTTCTTAGATGTTATTGTTTAGTTTTATTACATAACTTGTACACCTTTGCAATTCAGCAATCTATTTATCAATTCTCTCTTAGGGCCGATTTACACGATACGATTTTGTCGTATGCGACAAGCTCATGACAGGCCTAGGACATGACTTACGATTGTCGCAGCGTTTTAAAACATGTTTTAAAATGCTACGACATTTTTTCTGACGTACACAACAATCGTAAATCATGTCGTGGGCCTGTCGTAAGCCGTTGTCACATGCGACAAAGTCGTACCGTGTAAATCGGCCCTAATAGACACTTGAAAAATTCAGGTGGCTCCAATGGGATTCGAACCCAGGACCTCTGCGATGCCATTGCAATGCTCCACCAACTGAGCTATGAAGCCACTCAGTTGGAAGGAAGTCATTAGCATTCATGTGTTCCAGTGAAAGGAGGCGATGCAATTAATATATATATTTGAAGTGTGGGTTATAAAAAGAAGACAATTGCATAAATTGTCCAGATAAGTTCGAGGATCACTTCAAAATCTCTCTTTCGTCTGTAACCCGCACTTCAAATATATAAATACCAATTACATAATAAGCTCAATAATGCACGCATTTTGATTGGTTCTCACCACCTATGATCTATTAGGTGAGAGACGCATTGCTAGGGTCATCGTAAAAAAACTATATTGGTTAAAGAAACAAAAAACGCGCCGAGTGCATTGTTGAGTTATATATCCACACGGGAATTTTTAAGAACACGAGAGAAGTGCGGAGAAGCACGAGCCGAAGGCGAAATATGTGAAAATTCTTTGGTCGCTGAATATATGTCAAAAACGGACAAGTTTTCTACCCAACAACCGTTACCAACGAAACGGGGAAACACGCATTCTTCCTGTGTCACACTCCTGCGCATCCTCGGAGACCCAGGGGCAGTCAGTCGAGTCGGGATGAGAATCGGGACTGGCGTTAAGTTAATTTTCAAATAATTCGAGAAGAGCTTTTCTCGCCTTACTTGAAAACTTAACGCCAATCCCGATTCTCGTCCCGTCTCGACTGACTGCCCCTGGGTCTGACGCCTGCGGGTCGTGAATATGTCGGTCAGATACAGGAAAATTTTCAACGCATAACATACTATGCCAGTTCAGTTGTTTGGTAACCATTGACGTGAATAAATGGAAGGCAATTTCTACGCAAAAACACTCCATTCAACAACCCTAAATGTAACGTTTGAGGCATACCATGGCATATTTTAGTAGGACTAAAAATGAATTTTAGGGACTGGAAACCAGCTAAAAAACCTTCAGGATTCACTAGAACATTTCAGGTATCTACGTTTACGTTGGGAAGTTTTCTGAACTTTTTAGGAAATGAGAAACGTTGCGTTTCCAATAGCAGTTTACTTCTTCCAAGGCCACCCGCCACCCATGGAAATTTGCTTCCGATTTTATATAAGTAGTGGAATATTTGTTTTGGTG
>NW_027180191.1:201448-203948 GCF_036669925.1 Montipora capricornis | reverse complement strand
ATAAAGCTAAGAGAGAATTCGTCATCTGCTTCTTGTATCCACCGCTTTTTAGATCGAGCTTGATAATTCATCCAAATCATCCGTTTCAAATCATCTTCACATAATACCCGCTTTGAAAGAGGGGACGCATTGCATCACAAGTGCCCGGTGCACTGAACGAGACTTTTGGAAAATGGTGGACGAATTTGTTACATTAGTTTATACTGGTTGATTATTTAAACCAAGGGTTTAATATGATTCGAAATTTCAGTACAAATGAGTAAATTTTTGAAAGTCATAGTTGTGAAAAATGCTAAAGCTGATGCGAAAACGGCACGGGAAGACCACATTTTTCCTCTCTTAGCATGATAATACCTTGGGAAGAGTAATTTAATTTCTTGAAGGCGATGTGTGTTTTGTAGCAACATTTTTCAAGTCTAGAAATATATGTACAGTGTAGAACAATTACTATTGCTGGTTTTGACATTGACGTAGGTATTGCTTAATACTTGGTGTAACCTTGCTTAATCCCAATAAAACGTAAAAGGTAAATCTGTTGTGATTTTTCTACCCTCTGTCGAGTATCCCTCAGTTGCTTCCATGTCTTTCATGGCTGCATTAAAAAATAGGTCCGCAATGCGTACATGTGTGGCTTACGAAATTAAGCTGCTTTTGAGGTTACAAATTAAAAGGATCTGTTTTGTCATTGAGTTTCTATTAGTAGAGCTAGTATCTGATTACGGTTAGTTTTCAATATTGTTCCGTACATCCGTCCTGAAATGCTTATTTTCAAGATGAGGGTTATTGGGTAAAGTTTTATGGAGGTGTCATTTTGACAACAGAGGTTGCGCATGTAACCTGAGGATTTAAGGAACTGAAAAAATGTCAGCATCATGTCCTATAGTGGGCTTATAGATTCAGTCATGATTTTGTTTACGTAACCAAGTGGAATTGAGTTCTGAGTTTGTCCAGGGCAAGTGTTGTGAAATCAACTCCAGGGAAGCATTTCGTATGAATGCTTTTGGCATTTTGTGTACCAGTGCAAGAGCACAACACTTTGCAGAAGGGCTGGGACATACAGGAAATGATGTAACCTTTGCTAGAAGCCCCATTGGGAGCCTGATTTGGTTTGAATGTACGACTAATTTTTGACAATGTATGCATGTAAAGTATCATAATGCTAAATTTTCAATAAAGAAACACAGAAAAATTTAGTTGATGTAAGTGGCTATTGGGTTGCAAGTGGAGGAATTTGGGAAAAAAAGATAGACGCATAACAATATCTGAACACAAGCAATATTTTAATAAATCATATGTTGAGTAGTGCTTATTAACATTGCTAATAATTTTAAGCCAATAATATTAACAATTTTACCTGGAGGTTTTAAGAAAAAGTTCAACAGAATTCAATGTACAGGGAAGTTCATGATGGTATCATATGACTTTAAATACCAGAATCGTTGAAGTTTTCTTATTATGGACCTTGTAATTTTATGTCAGTGTGTTTACCAAGTTCAAGCTATGTGGAAACATGAAATGAATAGATGAACTTGACATCATGCAAAGTGCTAATCTACTGTACAAAAAGGTCCAAAATAAACATTGTGAGTACACAAATTGGGTAAATCAAAACACTACTTCATTCCATATTTTGTATTGTCCAACAACTTGTTTCAATGTTGGTAAATAAAAGACATTCATGTAAAGCATCATAATTGAAACGCGACAAAGCATCTTTTGTTTTAAGGAAATTGTCATGAGAGCCGATTCTTGATCGGTATTGTTCAACAGAGATTCCCATGTTACTTACTTCTGACGAAATCGTGGGCTAGCAGACTCTTGTCAACTGTGTGTGGACAATTCGTCCAATTCGATTCAACAACAACATTGAGCAATGACAACACAAGCACAGGAGAGTCTCTTTTGCTTTCAAGTAACTTCAGAGCCTTTCAAATACTTTCAGAAACTTTCAGATACTCAAGCAGGTCTGCTGAGCAGATTGAAGCCGTTAAATGTTGGCTTGCGAGAGTCAATAATGACTCGTAAGTTTTCATGTGACGCAACCTGTACCAAAGGTCCAGACCGTGAATTGAAATGTTGCCCTGTGAGAGCACAACTCCTCGCTGTAATCCGAACTTAGAAGACAAGCCGACTGTAGGAAAGCCGGCGTGTAAAATCCAAGCAGCAAAGAAGAACGAATAACTAGATAAAAAAACGATCTTCGACAACGCGCTGTGTTACAACCACAAAATGGCCGCTTTCTGAAGCTTAGAAGTTTACGTACTTAGCCGAGCGTAGACTGGGGCCTGTCTTGGACGATAGTAAACCACGTGACAACCACTCTGTTCACCGTGATAAATCCAGGAATAAATATCTTGGGCCATGGCATTGAGTGGTTTACACTTCGTGTAAGCCACACAAAAATCCTTAATTCTTTTTCCTACTTTCCCAACCGCGAGAAAACCACGGTAAATCAGCCATCGCCAAAAAATGTTATTTTTCTCAAAAAATATTTAAAGTT
>NW_027180191.1:191448-193948 GCF_036669925.1 Montipora capricornis | reverse complement strand
CCGATTGTTTCATGTCTTTAGAAGGAGGCTGGGGGGTTCATTCAGTGGATTGTTTTGCTAGTTATTATAATAAGAGGGTTTGCAAGTTTTTGTCGAGATTTTGGAACCCAGGTTGTAGCGAGGTAGATTTTTTCGTGCAAAATTTGGATGGTGAGAATTGCCTGGTTGTTCCTCCTGTAAGCCTTATTTCTAGAGCTATTCATTATTTGCATACTTCTAGGGCCATTGCCACTATAGTCGTGCCCTTTTAACCGTCGTCTTATTTCTAGCCCATTTTTTCTAGAGAATTTCTAGATTTGTGGCAGATTGTACGTGTTTTTGGTGCTACTGCTTTGGAGCAAGGGCGTAACACCAATTCGTTGTTGGATAGTGATAGGTTCACTGAGTTCATTTTGGCTGTTCGTATGAAGTTTTTGAAGTCTCTATATCTTTATTTATATGGGACGCTTGGTTATGTATTTTTCAGTGGATAAGAGGCATTGGCCTGAGTTTGGTATTGTCACAATGTTTTTTTGCGGATGAGGCACTGGCTTACATTGGTATTATTACAATGTATTTATGGAAGCGTTTTGTCATGTTATGGCAAAAGTATTTTTGCAGCGTGTGACTATTTTTGGAAGTTCATATTTTCTGTTATTTCCTTTGTTTTCTCTTTACAAATGTTTGTCTCAGACCACGGTTGGGGGTGCATACTGGTTAGTGTAAAGCCAGACCTAGGGGAACTTATTTCGACATCACTGAAGTCTAAAGCGGATTATACAACGAAGAGAAATAAGAACGAGTTTTAATAGTTTATTGAATATTGTGATTATTCCGGGGTTCGACCGGTTTCCCCTTTTCCTGTTACGTTTATAGTTGCTTATCTTTTTAAGGTTTAAGAGGTCTCGCCTATATGCCTCTTGACTCACGCAGCTCTTAAGTGGTTTCACTCATTCGGCCTAAGTAACAGCGCCAATCCGTTGGATAGTTCTATTTGTCATAATTTGTGGCTTTTACTTCGTGTAGAAGACACACATGACGTAAAACAATAGAAGAAAAATCGTGAAACAATACCTAATCAGAATTCTAAATCCCTAAAGACCACTAAAGCTTTTGTTACGTCATGTGCGTCTTCTACACGAAGTAAAAACCTAATTTGTTGGAGGCTGTTAGGCGTGATAAGCCAGTTAGTTTTAATTATACAACTAATTTGATTGAAGCAAAAAAATATATATGTATTGAAAGTGAGAGCCCCCATTTAATGTATTCGTTTCCAAGTAATTTATAAAACTCAATCGAGGATGACTGTTTCAACCGATTGCCAACCCCAGGAGTGGATTGAAAAAACGACGCCCAACCATAGTTAGCCAACTTCGAGTGTATGGCGTAACTTCTCTAACTATTAGCTTTTTTTATATTCTATATACAAGGCTAAAAAGGTTATGAAATGGTTAAAAATTAAAATGTTTGAACCAAACGTTTGCGGCTGTTTGACATCATCAGGGTTAAAAAATGATGACCTGCCACACGTACAAATATATCCTATGTAATTCCCGATGGGAAAAGTTTGGAGACATAACTGAAATAACTTGTTTGTTCAAACTGGGGCGGAATTGTTGGATCATTAGCCCCTCGACGATCCTGCGCTTGTGGAATGTTTGTGCTGAGGAGAGAACACGCCACGTGAAAGAATATTATGGGTTTTTGCCCAGGTGTTTTGCAGGTTCAGAGGTGTGAACAGGATTTGAATGCTCCGCAATTCGTACTGCTAAGTTTCTCACAGTCTCGCCAATGTAATCAACGCCACAGGAACAATCACCTTTGTCAACAACTTTGGATCTGTGAGTGTTTTCGTCTATGTTGTTAAAGAGGCTTTTGATTTGCCTGCTTTGCCACAGGATTATAAAGATGAACTTGAAGTTAGTGAACTTGTTGAGTTTTGCAATAAATGTCTTACTAAGTTTTTCGTTTTTGCCGCAAAAGGGGAGCTTGATGAAAACTTTCTTTCATTCTTCGAAGAGAAAATTCGGAATGATGTTGTCATCTTGTGACGAGTCGTTTAGAAAGGTGTTGATTGTATGCGAAATAAAACGTTTGGAATAACCTGCATTGATGAAAGAATTTTCTAGAGTTTTTATGTCCTTGTCAAAATCGGTAGAGATGCGTTTTGCTCTATGGAGTGCGCCGATAGTGCAATTCCTTTTCCAATTAGTAGGTACCTCCGATTTCCAATGTGTTGGTAGTTTCCCCGGTTTCTTAAAGACGCTGCAATTGAACTTGTTGGTATAACTAACTAAAGGCAGTATCGAGGAAGTGGTTGAGGTTTTTCTCGACGGTGAAAAACAATGTCTCTTCGAAGAACGAAAGAAAAACGAAAAACTTAGTAAGACATTTATTGCAAAACTCAGAGGCGGATCCAGGGGAGGGGTTGAGGGGGTTGCAACCCCCCCTTTGAGCAGCTTTTGTTTGGTTTTTTGTTTGATTCTTCCTAAGATAATAAAGAAAATTATTTTTTTACGAA
>NW_027180191.1:186448-188948 GCF_036669925.1 Montipora capricornis | reverse complement strand
TGATGGTCTGTCTTTCATTATGCCCTGCTTTCCAGCAGTTTTGCTATCAATTTTCGCAGTTTGTGGCTTAGAATGGCCATATGCAGTTCAAGCAAGGAAGTTTGCAAACTGCAACTTTAAGATAACTGAAAATACAACAGGTACTCAGAGATTGAAGGCGATATTTTCTGCCAAGCTTCCGCCTTACCAAAACCTGAGCCATTCCTGCGTGGTGAAGGCGAACGAATCAAACCACTTTCTGCGTGTGAAAGCTAAAAGAAACAAGCAACCAAAAGGTAAGAAGAAAATTGCTTTTACTCAGATTGAAATGTCATTGTATAGCGCTAAAACCAAGGTACACGACATTCTGAGACCAATATAGTCTATATTAAACCGCTACTGTCGTTTACGTTAAGTAAGATATGGTTTATAGACATAGCTAACGTTGGTCGAATCGACCAAGCCAGGGCACGTTTGATGGATTTTTGTCGGTTACGTTCACTTTAATGACTTAATTCGGCAACAGAAGCTTCAAGACAGTTTTGTAATCGATTGAGTTTTATCTGGCGCCAAAGTAGATAAGGGACGACGAACAAAGACAAACAAAAAATCGTCACCAAGTCACAAACAAAGAGTCGTAACCAAGCGGAAACTCAAAGGCCGCCGTGTGATGTTGAGTGTTAAAGAGGCTCTTTACTGGTTTTCCAGTATGGCAATCCCAGTCGGAAAATGGGTTGAATTTAGTCGTTTTCAAATTTTTTTTCTTTTCCGGTGTCGGGAAAAGTCTTTCCTATTTCTCCCCTCCTAAGTAATGTCTTTGTGCATAGAGTCATCTGAGCGTATGTTTGGTCCGTTTCAGGGGGTGGTAGAAATGCGTAGATTTATCCGGTGGACACAGTAGAATATTTAATTAACTTGCAAGGGCGTCGAAAGTCATTGTAACGCGAATGGCGTCTTAATGGATCTTTAAACAAAATATGCCCTTATGGAGCTCAATAATTGGAAGTCAATTGAATAAACACGACAGGCGGTAAAAATAAATATCTAGAATCTTCAAAGCGGCGAGTAATGGTCTTCGACAACAATCGCATCTTTCGCCGTCGGATATCACAAAATGAGCTTTGTTTTTAATGATATATGGTTAGCTGTGGTGTTATGGCAAATTCTGTATAAGTTTAAAAGGAATCGAACGCCTTGAATACATCACAGTGTTTACAGAAGTCGCATCTCAGTTGCCTGGCAACTGACTTTTTATTTTGTACTCAACTCTGCACAGTCTTCAGGCAAAAAATAATTGGAAATGTGACAGGGAAGAATTTTTTGAAAGACAGCTTGTTGTCTATTTTGTGCTTCATTATTCACGGTCAAGGTTCTTCCGAAAAGGCTTTTAAGATCCTGAACTTTTTAGACTGAAATTTATTTAATTGCTGCTGTGTTTCTTGTTTGCAAGAACGCAATTAAAATAGGAAGGGTTTTTTTGCCTTTAATAGCAAATATTTTGTTTGTTTTATTAAATGTTACGCTAGAAAAGGTTTTTGTGACATTTTTTGTCCAAAAGAACGCCCAAAAATAAAGCTTTTACCGACCTTTACGTGGAATATTTTTTGTAATTTAATATTCTCTGTCAAAAATTTGCATAAGAGGCTTGAAATAAACATCGCCACAGGCACAAAAAATTTAGTCGCTGATTTACCTCTTCGTTGAGCTCTCGTTACATTAACTGTGGTGTTATGTACAACATTGAAACTAAACGGCAAATTCTCTTCTAACCGTTTTTCTAGTTGGATACCAGAGACGGAATCGAACACCTTGAGTAGTCTGTGTTTACAATTTTCTGATTATTCATAATTTTATTTATCTTTACTCATCTCAGCAGAGTCTTCAATTTGAAATTTGTTTAATTCTTGTTAGTAAATAATTATTTGAAAGAAAGCTTGTTGTCCATTCTTGCTTCATTATTGAAAGAAATGGTTCTTCAGTGAAGGGATTGATCAACATTGTTTTAGGTAAGAGTCCGGTCTTGGGTCAATAACCCGACATAGAAGGCTTCCCGATCCGACAGATGAAATATAAATATTCAGTTAAATATTACAACAAAATTTAAAAAAAGAAAGACTTAAGTCTCTTGGCTAAAGGGTACGTTGTTTGACTCTAAGAGCGACGAACGATTAACATTCTTTATTCGTTGTAAACAAGAACCTTGACACAAGGTGATCACGTGCATCTTCGTGGTTGCCTAGCTCGTGATTAATTTCTTCCTTCTGATCATGATAGAACATCTCTGCCCTTCCCCAGGAATTTTTTCGATCGACTGTCCCTTTTTTTTTTTTTTTTTGGATACAACAACACTGATTACAAAGGTTTGGACGCGTTAACTACAAACAATGTCGTACTTACAATACGGACAACACATTTCTACATTGTTTATAATATAGCATGGTTCAATAAGTTAGATAAGTTAAATAAAATGTTGATAACTGGCCATACACTGTTTATTAAGAAAACATTACGGATTGCTTAC
>NW_027180191.1:163948-178948 GCF_036669925.1 Montipora capricornis | reverse complement strand
TGTAGTGCAAAGATGAACAAAACAATCGTTATCAACAGAAGCTGGCCACGAGAACGTTTGCTTCTGTTAAAGGTGTACATTCCTGCGTCGTTAAGGCGAGCGGACCAAACCATTTCTTGCGTATGAAAGCTAAACGAAACAAGAAATCGAAAGGTGAGAAGAAAATTGTTTTTACTCGAATGAAATATAATTTCTTGAGAAAAGGAAAATACAGTAGGCGCTCAGAAAGCGAAGGCGTCATTTTCTGCTAAGCTTGCTTCTTATCAAAACCTAAGTCACTCCCTGCGTCGTTAAGGCGAACAAGCCAAACCATTTCTTGGGCATGAAAGCTAAAAAAAACAATCAATCGAAAGGAAGGATGAAGCGTTGCTTGTACTCAAAGTGAAATGATTTTGTGTTAATTAACGAAACGGGAAAAAAAGGTGCTAAGAAAGTGAAGGCCACATTTTTTTGCCAAAGTTGCGTCTTACCAAAACCTGATCGGACCCTGTGTTGTTAAGGCGAAGAAACAAAACCATTTCTTGCGTGTCACAGCTAAAATGGCGAGACATGCAATCGAAAGGTAAGAACAAAAATTCATTTCAAGTACTCAGGTTGAGAGATTGTGTTGAAAAAATTAAAGGGTTTTGGAATTACCTAATTAGCCCCTCCCGGGGGTTTTAGGGAACACGGGAACAGGTATTTTCAGGGAACAAGGGAAACACTGATTAGATTGCTGGGATCAAGGGAACACTAGTCTACTTTCAATTATAATTTCTTTTAAACTTTCTGAGCCCCTACAAAAAAATATAACGTCAATATAACATAGATTTGTGATGGGTCCCTTTTGACATGAGGGTCAGGAGATCCTTATGTATTACGAGCCACGCAAGGCATCTTGAGACATGAGAGCAGTGGGGTAATTCTGAAATATGTACATCTTTCAGTCCATTCAAAACATTGAAATTTCTATGAACAACTTGAAAATAGCTGATTAAATCACTTATTTTTTCTACGAGCAACAAGACATAATTTTCGTGAGAATCATTCAAACCATGTGCATATCTAGCATGGGAGTTATATATTAAATCTATCTACAGTATATACGAACAGTACTAAATCCAATTTTTAGAAGGAATGAACTATAACATTGTACTTGCAAAAGTCTGTAAAGCATTACACAAGGATGTACAATAACCAAAATCTTCTAATATAGAACAGCTATGTATTCTGCTTGTATAGCTTGTTTTAATTGAAGATGATATTTGATTTCTGTTTTATATGTAAGTCTTAAGAGCACACAGAGACACTGTTCACCAGAATTTGTTCACCAAAGATTGCAACAAAATTAGCCTGACTATAGAGAGCTCGAATTGTGTTAGAAGGATTCAATTTGATAATAGGTCCAGGATTGTTTTCGACATATCCCTACTGAGTTATCCATCCCAATATTTTACAATATGTAAAAGATTTTACACACTACGAGACTACTTGCTCGAGAATGAACGATTAAGTTTCCTCTTTGATACTGCTGCCATAGCACTATTGGTCAGCTCATGTACTTTACAACACCTGAGGAGGTTCGAACGCGATTTTTTCTACTATGAAGATAAAACAAGCAAACAAATATGGGAAACAACGAGCAGCGTAAACGTTTTTGGGATCAAGGGAACCTGACCTTAAAACATTTTAGGAAACAAGTACTTTTATTAATGGGGAACAAGGGATAAAATCAAAAAAAGATTAATGGACCATGGGAGCATGTACCTCCCCCTGGAGGGAGCTACCTAATGAGCAAAATACTAGTTATTGTATTGGCAAAGGGCGTCGTAAATTCGATGAGAATAGAAACTCTGCCCCACCTGTTTCATTTGCCCACCTTTTGAATCGCTTAGGAGAGTTCCTGAGGAAACTCTTTTCCGCGATTCTTCGGCGAGACGAATGGACTAATGAAATGTACTTGTCATATCATTTACAGGTTTTCTAGGGAAAAAAATAATTTTAGAACTAGTTACCAGTGCTCATAATAAGCTTTGTATCCCATTCACACAAGTTAAACATGTTGAGTTGCGCGCATCGGTGGCTTAGTTGGTTGAGCATCGAGCTGTCATGCTGGAGGTCGCGGGTTCGAACCCCGCCACGGTCAACATTAAGGATCTTAAAATAACTGAGGATAAAGTGCTGCCTTTGTAATTTCATCTGCAAGTGGTTAGACTTTCAAGTCTTCTCGGATAAGGAATATAAACAGTAGGCCCTGTCTCACATATATCTTGTATGTTCATAACTTCCGTGTGGGGCGTTAAAGAACCCACACGCTATTCGAGAGGAGTAGGGGTTGAAGTCCTGTTCTCTCCAGCAGAAGTGGCCGGCTTGGCAGTGATGTCTCTGAAAAGTCTTGTTGTGTATGAGGTCAAAAAGATACTTTGCCGAGTGCTGGAATTTGTAAATGAAGATGAGTTAAACAAGGCTAAGAAACTGAAAGCACAAGAATGAATTTTACGTAGGATTCAAGAAAGCAGACGTTAAACTTAATCTCCAAAACCCTTAGTGTCTAACTGCTGTGACGAAAAAAAAAAAAAAAACGACTACCGTCTATAACTAAACAGCTTTTTAAAACATGTGGTTATTGCGTCTACAGGATTTCTTCACTTGACTGTTTATGGACTGGCTGGTGAGGAGGAGACCACATTCCTTGGCCATCTGGATGTCTCCAAGTCTCAGTCCGATTGGAGTTCTCTTACCTTGTGTCCTCCCCTTTCTAGAAACGAAATCCAATATAAAAAGCTGGTATTTTCAGGATCTCCGAGCCTTGAGTTCACAGTACAGATAGAAAGTCTTTCAGGAGCAATCAATTTAAATCATCCAGAAGAATTCGAGATAAACCAAATGAATCGTAGATCTGTCTTCCAGTTCACCCCACCTGCAAGAATCTCAGATACACAGCTCGATATCACGGTCACTTCAGTCTCGGATGTACCAGCATATTTGAAAGTGTCGCAAGTCTGCAAGGACGTTGAGGGAAGCATAGAACTTATAGACTACAAACGAGAGTCAATTCGGCTTTCCTTTGCAAAGAAGGGACGGATCACGCTGTCCAAGGTCTCTGATCCTCCACTGACCGATTCCAAATCTAAGTGGTTCATTGGGATTGCGCTGAAGAACGACACAGGTACAACGAAGTATGAACGAAGAAAGACTGTAGTATTAACTTTAAAAAGATCATTTGATTACTCTTATGCATATCCCATTAGTGTTTTAGTTCTATCGACTATTTTGTCGGGTGTGGTAGTGTCAGTCTTCGCGTTTGTATCCTTCAAAGAACGTTTTTATGCAAAAAGTGTTAATTTTTGCGATCACTTGTCTGATTGTGGCGAGGTTGTGAATAAGCGCTGGTTCAGGAGTAGCCCTAAAACCTTTTCGTACATCACAGGTATTGTGGGGTTTGTCTTAATGGTCGGCGCTTCTCAGTTTGTCTTTGCAAACTGGGATGTTATGATTCATGAAGGCGATAGAGACAACTGTTACCACAATGACTTCTGTTACAGAGTAAGCCCTTGGCATGACATTCCTTACAACTTAATGATGAGTAACTTGGTCTACATTTTTCATGGAATCATTTTGGCTGCTTGCGTGTGCTTTATGGAAGCAAACGTGCTTCGCAAGAGCAGACAGCCTAACAATCATGACTTAAAAGGGAAGATTTCGTTTTCCATTGGGTACGCTTTTGCTTGGGCGTTCTTTTTTGAAGGGTGTTTTTCGTCTATTTACCATATTTGCCCAAGTAAGATGACTTTCCAGTTTGATACTGCGTTTATGTTTGTCATTTCCGGATTTACCGTTATTTTACTGTACAATGGGTTCAAAAAGAATGCAGAAAATGTAGGGAATGCAGAAAATACAGAGAATGCAGGGAATGCAGAAAATGCAGAGAATGCAGGGAATGCAGAGAATGCAAAGAATGTAGAGAATGCAGAAAATGCAGGGAATGCAGAAAATACAGAGAATGTAGACAATGCAGAAAATGCAGAGAATCCAAAGAATGAGAAGAGTCCAGTGGGAGCTGCAAACTTTTTCCTCTTTGTCTTAGTTCCATTTTTAATTTTTAATTACTTTGGCGCTCTTCATCATTCTGAGTTGCATCACTCTGCTAAAGGCATGAACAGTTCTGTGAAAATAGCATTTTTCGTATCTTTAGGGATTTGGTGGCTACTGGGGGTTACTGGCTGGGTTGTCTACAAGGTGTGGATACCTGCACTTTCAAATACAGGCAATTCGGGGCCCTTTAAAGTGGTGCTCTCCATTTTCCTTGGCGTCGTTGTGCTCTTACCAGTTGTTTTTTGTGTTGTCTACGTACAAAACCTTCCTCAAGCATTTTTGCTGTCTTGCATTGTTGTAAGCCTCCTTGTCGTTTTTGGCAAGGGGTTCTACGTATGTTACAAGAGCGACGTAGATTGCCATGAAGATTGTCGTTTATTCAGTTTGCGATTTGTTTATGTCAGCGGGACTTTGGCTTTATGGGTAAGCGCCCTTTATTTTTTCATTTTCAAACCAACCACTAACAAGGTGAAATCCCCTGAGATATCACGAGATCTAAATCAAGAATGCAAATACATGGATTTTTTTGACTACCACGACATGTGGCACATTCTGTCCTCCCATGCTCTCTTGATGGGGGCTTATTTGCTGATGTTCATGGGCTACCAACCTCTGAACCCTCCCACCGCTGCCGGGGAAACTGTTCCAGTTAATACGCATCCCCCACGGCGTAACCAGGTGAAGCCCAAATGAAAGGGGCGGGAATGCTGATCGTCTCCCTGAGGGGTGTAAAGCTCGGATTTTGATCTCACGTAGAGTGTTCTGTGCAATATTTAGTCGTGAAGGTCCCGTTTAGGGTTGCACGCAAAGACATATAGTATTTTTTACTTGTCTGTGTTGTAAAATGGTATCTTTAGGAGTACAAAAAGCCTGGGCCACGCAGAGATGGGTCTAGTTCGATCTAGTAAACACTTTAGTTACTCAGGGAAGCACTTCATGGCCATTAGCAGGAAATGCTAATTGGTAAACGGCTGCGGCCTTCAGGCACAGACGAAACACAGATTAGCAAATTAAAATAGAATCATGATTAATTATTCTAGAAACATGATTACCTAATAATCATTTAAGGGGAATTATTTTCTCATTTTATGATTTTACCGTTTTTTAGATATTATACTCTTATCATAATTATTTTAACTTGCGATTAGCTTTAGTAATCAATATTAGAGGGTCTTTTTTTATGTTGCCTTTCAGCGCTGAACTTTGGAAAAGCCGCTACTATTTTCTTCAACGTTTCTCTTTATGTTACCATATTTAACTTAGCCATAAGTACATGTCAATCAGTTTAAATGGTATAGTTATGTGTGCTCGTAGAAAGGCCGAGGGCATTTATTTCGGTAAAGAACTTTTTTGCTAAAGCATCTAGATAAACATAATTAATGTTATTTTCCGCTGTATCTGTCATGTAACTGCGCATGCACGAGCCGTTCATTTTTACTCATCAGTTTTACACATCTAGTAACTTCTAACTGGACCGTTACGTACAGGCGACACTTTTCTGGCTTGTTAACAAACTCTTGCGTTACCAAACTCCAGTGTTTAATTAGAATTCTCCAGGTGTCGGTTTCGCAATCCTCACTGATGAGAGATTTTCATAGCTCTGGTTGTTATTGGATCCTTTATTCACCGGCAAAAACAAAAAAAAAGGGTAAATAAACACGTAGTACACAATTCGTATATAAGCAACTCTCAATGTCTCAATTTTGGATTACATGAATGCTAAGTAATAAACTGTTGTTGGAATCAAATTCCAATAGTCGCTGCCATTGTTACAGTCCAGTTCGTGGTTAGATCCTGAGTACCTTCAGAGTGACACGGTCCTGTCCCCGCAACCCAGGGCCGGGAGGCTGCTCTCCAAGGTCCAACGTCTTACTCCTTTATATACCATTTTTGAAAGAAAACGTACCCCTTTCGCATACCTTCCATTGAAAAATGGTAGCCTTTTCACAAACCTAAGCTCATCTGTTCAAAAGATTTCAATGAAAGGCCCTTAGAAATCTCTCTACCATAAATAACTGCTTTTCGGGCCCTTTCATATACTTCAACTCAGGAAAGCTCTATCCTTTTATGTACCTAAAGCCTGAAACAGATCACCCTTTCGGACGGAGCCTCCCTGTAGAGGCCATTATGGGGAGTAGTACCTCCGGGGCCCGCAAAGAGTGCCCTGTTTGAGTCGAATTTTCCCCTGGAGTTGTTGTCTAAATACTAAGAACAACAGTGACGGCGAGGAATTAAATCAAAAGGAATTAATGTCGACTAACATGATCAACGAATTAAATTAGTTGAAATTTAATTTATTCGACGATTGTGAGTTTGCTGAACTATTTCTTGTAGCTATATGAGGGTTTCTGAAGGTAATGGTGCCCCTGATATTGCCTCCGTACAGGAATTTCAGTCGGTCTGGCTACGGCCCAGCGTTTGTTACATCAAAGCCTTCACCCTTTGACTCCCAAGCCGGCCTGAACCTGAACCGTATCTTACACTGTCTAACGCCAGACGATTTTGCTCGTCAATGGGAAACCCCCTGTATCTCATTCACAATAGGGACCTCAAGATAGAGGTCGGCATCTTCTGTCGCCGAAGTCATGACAAAGGGGTCTGGGGAGAGTGCGGCGTCATTCGCGCGGGAAATTTCGATTAAGATTTGGGTCTGGGTCCTTTTGTGACTGACAACTTTTTGGACCCAGAAAGCTATTACTTGGTCTTCGTTTACATGGAAATTGGAAAGTTTTGATGTTCAGGCAATATAAATGGCTAATTTCAGCGATATTTTAATGATATATCATTTATCAGAGGCTATCAGAAGAGGTCCTTTTATTGTATGATGTGTTTTCTCAAAAGTATTTTTTGTCGATATTCTTATATGTATTTCTATATGTAATCCAATGTGTTCCTCGACCAATTTTAGTGTCCAAACTAATATTGACAACTTCTTTTTTCATGATATTTTTTCGGTAAATTATCACGGCTGTAAATACCTCGAAAATGTTTTATGTCAAGCTTTTTTACCCAGTCCATAAGATCAAAGTTGCTTAGCGCTTTGTTGATGAATTTTAGACCCATAAACCTTTTTTGGGGGGCCATAATTGGCCCATGATCTATATATTGGAGGAGGTTGCGTATATGGATTATGCATATGATTACCACTTATAAATAGTATTTTTGGTACATATATTGGAATAGATCTTTTGCTCTTTGATTTATCAACTTGAGAGGGTTGTCCAATACACCCAAACTGAGTCTAGGACGAGATTCGAGATTTTCTCATAGAACAACAGTGCGCGCGCGTAAACCGGTGTTATTTTGGCGGGAAAAACGTGGTACCGTCGTCATTTTAGTACGAGGTTTTGCAAAAATGTCGTGTCAAAACAATTCAACAACACGGTAGCAGTTTTGGCATTTTTCGATCAGCAAAAAGGCTCATCTACCAGTAATAAGAATAACTGAGCAATCTACACTGCTAACAAAGAGTTAGATTAATCGTCCGGGTTATAAATCTTCTAAGTATTTTCGCTAAAAATGGGCAGTCAAATCTCGTACTCGTTCTCTTCCTCGTCTTAGAATCTAAAGGTCTCTAATATTTCCAGAAAACGGAATCCAGCATTCTCAATCTTCAGCTGCAATTGAGCTTTCACTCAGAACATGGACTTGAGTTTCTTAATCGGCGAACGTCATTAAAAGTTTTACACTGAAACCTCAACGCAGCTCCCATCGCTTTTAGTTGCCCCACCACATGTTTTAAGTCCGGATTTTCACAGAACTCTGTAAGAATTGAGGCTGTTTGAGGCCTCGGGCGCGCAGAAGTCCCCTCCAGCGACATTCGACACCATGGCTGTCATTTTATTGTTGTTGGAAAACGTAGTTTCGTTATAGAGGGAGGTGAAATGTATTGCTCCAAGGGATCAAGTGATTTGCTTTTAGCCAAGGAAATTCTGTTCTTGGATTTCACATGACGTCACGGCCGCCGTGTTGGTGTCCCCAAACAATGAAATGGCGGCCATGTTGGTGTCCCGATCCAATCCTCCGGGAATGGAAAGCTATTATTATGCTAACGTCTTCTTTTGTTTTCGTTGAAAAACATGGCTGTTGATCACGTGAGTGAAACCCAAGAATTGTCCATTTTGCGGCACCAAAGTCAACCGATACCTTTCAGGTATTCCGAGTAATTACCCAATAACTCATAGACAATTTATGTTAACACGTATGGCTACAATACCAATTAACAAAGATAGAGATAACGTGGATTTTGCAACAAATTAACTTTTTTGTCGGTTTATCCCAATGTTACTGAGGTGAAAAAATTTTTTATTTAGGATCCTTTCATTCGCTTTTGTGTTCGTCATGTTTACCCTTCGCGAGATGTTCCCAAGTTTGTTGGCATCTGAAAGATGTTTATATTTTCAATTACAACCTCTCCCTAGGGGTTACCAATAAAGTCCCCGCGTCCTAATTCTATTGTGCATTTTTCTGCTCTTCCGGTTTTCAAAGCCATTTTAATACTCATAAAAGTTAAAAAGTTTTACAAACTCGGAGCTAAAAGTTAAAACTTATGAAATGTTTCGTCCGTTTCTCAACCGGACTTCATCAGTTAATGATATGAATGTTAAAAAGATGAATTTTAAAAAAGGTTTTTAACGCCTCTTGGGGGTTAGAATTGTGTCATAGATGGCTGCTAATTCGTAACCATTGTCTCTGTTTAACTCCGGTTTCGTAAGTTTAATTTGAATAGCTTCTTTTATCCTGCGTTTGAAGGTGTTAACTTCGGTTGATAGTACTTTTGTCTTATTTGGGTCCACCGAGTGGCCCTCCAGGCGACAATGCTCGTGAATAGCTGATGAACTTCTTGATTGGTGTTCTTTCACTCTGATTTCCAGAGAGCGGGCCGTTTCGCCAACGTACTCCTTGTTACACTTCTCACAATGTATCTGGTACACAGTACCGCATTTCTTGAGATTGACAGTTGTGTCCTTGACACGTACCAATTGTGATCTTAGAGAATTGACGGGTTTATGAATAAGTGTAACCTCGTGTGACTTGAAAGCTCTTTGCAGGCGTTCCGAGATTCCTTTGATGTATGGCGTTGATGCATAGATTTTCTTCTTGTTTTGAGGCTCTTCGGTATCTTCTGTTGTAGATTTTGGATGTGGTATTGTTAGCATCCATTCTGGATAGTTATTCATTTTTAGGGCTTGCTTGACGTGCTGTGTTTCTCTAGTTCTGTCATCGTTTTCCGTAAACAAGGTCTGAGCTCTCAACATCAGGGTGTTAACCACAGCTCTTTTGTGTTGTAGATGATGGTTTGATTGGAAGTTTAGGTACTGGTCCGTGTGCGTAGGTTTGCGGTACACGGAGATCTTGGTAGAACCATCTTGGTTAATACTCACACAGGTATCAAGGAAAGGAATCCTGCCATCCTTTTCTTGTTCCGAAGTGAACTGGATATGTTGGTCAATGGAGTTTAGATGTTCTGAGAAGGAATCGACGGCGTTTTCGTGAATCTTGGCCATCGTGTCATCCACATATCGATACCACATAGTTGGAGGGGTGGGGGCGGTGTCCAGAGCTCTGCTCTCGAACTGTCCCATGTAGAGATTGGCCACTACAGGGGAAATTGGAGACCCCATGGCGGCTCCTTTCTTTTGTTTGTAGAATTCACCCTGGAATGTGAAGTATGTGCTCGAGAGGCACATCTCTAGTAGAACAGATAATTGGGCGATATCTAACGGGCATCTATCCGGTAAGCTCTGGTGACTTTCCAGTTTGGCTCTGACAACTGGAATGGCTTCATTGATCGGAATGCTCGTAAACAGTGAGGAAACATCGTATGAAACGAGTTTCTGTCCAGGGGGTACTTCAAGTTCTGCAATCTTGTTGACAAAGTCTTCACTGTTGACGATGTGATGACTGTTGAGGCCAACAAGAGGTTTCATAATCTTAGCAAGGAGCTTGGCAGTATCATACATCACGCTACCAATGCTCGAAACTATTGGCCGTAGCGGTACGTCTTTCTTGTGAATCTTGGGTAACCCGTACAACTTTGGGACATTCTCTGCTGTGGGGTACAGTTGATTGAAAAGATAATTAGGGATTCTCTCTTCTTTGCGCCACTCCTTAAACAGAGACAAACAGAGACAATGGTTACGAATTAGCAGCCATCTATGACACAATTCTAACCCCCAAGAGGCGTTAAAAACCTTTTTTAAAATTCATCTTTTTAACATTCATATCATTGACTGATGAAGTCCGGTTGAGAAACGGACGAAATATTTCATGAGTTTTAACTTTTAGCTCCGAGTTTGTAAAACTTTTTAACTTTTATTATGCTTCCGGAGCAGGAAACAAATGTTTTTGATTGTATTTTAATACTCGGTATCCCGAGTAAAAAACGTGTATCGAGAGTATGATATCAGTATGTGATGACGTCACGAAAACGAAATTTGTGAAAATCTGTACTTTGTTGAAATTACCTCAAAGGTTATTGCTAAGAAATGGCCTTACCAAAATCAGCGTGTTGGTGCATATATAAACTTATACAACAAATCAAGTGTTGCGAGATTGTCATTTGCGCTGCTGACTTAGTGAGTATGACGTAATTCAAGACGGCGCTGAAAAAAATGAAAACTTGCTAAAGCTTACCCTATGCACAGGAAATTAGCTATATAGAGGATATTACATGGCTGAGCGGGGATACGAATTTTATCTTCGAGTGCTGCAAGTATCTCTCACTAGTGAGAGATACTTTCAGCACGAGAAGATAAAATTCGTATCCCCAAGCGGCCATGTAATGTTCTGTTTATTATATAGATATTGATGAAATGTCTAGATTTAAAACAACTTGTTTTATTCATTTTCAAAAATTGGTCACCAGCCGCTAAAACGCGCATGTTGTGTAACATGAAACAAGATATGAAAGTTATGAAAAACAAATCATGATACTGTCAAATTTTGCAATAAAAATGTTATGTAGTAGAGAAGAATTATATTAAAGCACAAAAGTATCTTAAAATGAAGAGAAAGCTCGCGTTTTATTGGCTTTTCGTGTTGCTTGCCATGACAACACGTATATCCTCACATGTGAAAGATAAAAATGATATGTTCACTGCGCGCGGTGAAGATATGTTTTTTTAGTAAAAGGAGAAATCCCTGGTATTTCATCAATATCTACATAATAAAATGTTTTACAACCATTATAGTTACAGTTATGTAGGAATAGTTCTTGGCGATCACCTAACGGATCATGGAGATAAAGTTTCCAAAAACTTTTACAACCTGCATTAAAAATCTTTACTAGATGTATATTTTTATAACTACTCATTTTGTTCAGCCTGTTTTCTAGTGCGCTATAATTTCGTCTCCTTGCTCGGGCTACTTCATGCTCGCTCTCCCGTTGCTGCTGATATTTCGCCTGTTTCCTCGTGCTCTCCGTCGCTTACTCGTCGCCTCCTTCTCACTTCCTTTCTCTTGCTCATTGTACGACATATTAAAACAAAACCTTAACTTGTTTTACGGTTGTCTTCAAAATTTATGCTTCTTTTACTAAAACGCAGGGTCAAATGCAGTACGCTCGCTAGTCATGCATCTTCCCGCAAAAAAAAAAAAACAAAAAACAAATAAACAAAAAGAAAACAAAAAAAAAGGAAAACCGCGGGTTCCAACAGAGCAATATTTCACGTATTACATGAAAAACGAAAGGTAAATTTTTATAGACACCTGAAAAATTCAGATGGCTCCAACGATATTCGAACCCATGAGAAAGAATAATCTCATTGATGCTCATTCAATCTTCTACCAACTGAGCTACCGAGCCACACAGTTGGGAGCAGGTCAAAATATGTTGGGCTTATTTGTTTCCGTGAAAGGGAACATCAACTCAGTTGGTAGAGTATTGCAACAGCATCTCAGAGGTCATGGGTTCGAATCCCGTGTCTAAAAGAGACAATTGCTTAAATTGTCTAGCCGATAATATTATGTGCAAGGATGACTTCTATATTTCGTCTATAACCCGCAAATACATATGGGTTATTGGCCAAGCATGAGGTCAAGATGGCTAGATATTGGCCAAGTTCTTTTTCTTTTGCGGTCCTCAGTCAGCCCAAGTCATTATCGATATCACTCTCTTCCTTAAAACCCTCTGTTGATGGCCTATGGTTGGAGGCTCACTCTGTGACGTCTACACCAAGTAACGTGATTCACATGACATCGATGCATTGGCCAACCCTCCAATTAATGGGAAGGGAAGAGATCCGACTCCTATTTTCCTTGTGGACAAGGGTCATTGGGGCTTAATTAGTTCTTTATTCATTAACTAACCGAGCCCCAAACTTACCAATCATTTATGAGTGTCACAGAATTTATTACACGACTTTCAATGACATTAAAAGAATAAACAAACTGTACAAAACTGTTAAAATAAATGAAGCGTCAATTATTGAAACCGGAGACATCGAACGGGTTCAAGTTTGTCCACCACGGGGGGTACCTCCTCCCCTACCACGGGACGAGTGACTGCCACGCCCACGGTGATTTGATTTTAGAACCTATTTTGCCTGTTGGCTTCAGATAACTAGCAGAACCTTTAAGGCCCCTTGACTACCATGTCCTAAAAGTTCATTTTCCCAAGTACTTCTATAGATTTCTTCGTTAGCTGGTTATGGGAATTTGGTGTTATACCAATATTACATCCTTAAATTATGGTGATAGTAACTTGATTCTCAGTACTTTTCTACCTAATAGTATACTGAAATTGAGAAGTGAATTTACATATTGTCCTAAGACGGCGAGAAGCGTCCTGGTGTTTGAAGTTCCAGCGAATCTCTCTATTAGCAGGGAAAAGCGAAATTGGGACTGTTGTCGAAAGAATTTCTAAAGATAAACCCCTTGTGGCATCACTAGTGCAACGACCTATTTACTCCTGAAGGACAACTTCCAACGAAAAGAACGTTTACAGAGCTGAAATTGGTTCAGGAAGGCGTTTAAACGAGTACTGTTGAGCCGCAAGAAAATCACAACAGGAAAAGAATATATAAACAAAGATAATCGAACGCGACAATGAAAAGAAAAGAAACTATATCCAGCCGCCGATAAGCGCGCCGAGATGGCTTTTACCAATCTCGTATTCAAAAGCACGAATGGAACAATTGGTTTATTAAATTTCATTAAACTCTGAAAACTTTTCACTTTTACAAACCGAACGGAAGTGGTTTCAGTTTTCAAAACCACCAGCATAACCAGTTTCCATATAAGGTAATACGGTAATTCTATTGGTTGATACCCGAGATTGGATAAGCCAATCACAACTGTAAAAACGCAAACACCGCGATTGAAAATTTAATAACGTAAGAGTGAAACTTCCTGCGAAGATTACATCCTTACTTTGCCATTGAAAGTTGGGGAGACTAGCGCCAAGTAGAAAAAACAACCCTTAGGTTATAGAAACGAAGCCGACACTAGCAGTTTCTTTTCGAAGGATTTCCTTCACTGTAATAAAGTTCTTGAGAAATCTACTTCCTTCGTGTAACAATCGCCAAATTTGAGGTGTGTGTGCGTGTTGGGGAAGGGAAGGCGAAAGGGGGGGGGGGGGGAAAGGTGACAATTCTTGGACATCATTACTGCATTGAAACTCTGGCTAATCTACCTTGAATCTACCTTTTATGCTACCTCGCTTTCTTCTCGAAGGACTAAGTAAAAGGGTGATTTGATTCTTTCCTCCAACTCTCTGTTTTACAATCTTTAACAACGACGCACTTTCTGTCTTCCTGTAATTCTTTACTGCTTCCTCGCAGCTCCTACAGCCTCTTTTGCCGGTGTGACTCCGCAGTGTCCTACCTGTGGGAACCACGAACGAGGTTGATGCTTCGTCTGAGCCCCCCATCAAGTCTACTTGAGTATCGTCCACGCGGAGCCCTGCATGATAAAAGTGCACAAGATCTGAAGAGATTATATTTTTCAGTGGTGACCTTGGGAGACTCCGAGTGCTCCTTTGCAGGAATCGAGCCGACGACCTTCCGATTACTAGTTCGGATGCTCAGCCACTGAGCTATAGGAGACTCGTCAGGGGTGACTCGGGGATACTCGGAAAAGATCTGAGCGCTCCTTTGCATGAGTCGAGCCGACGACCTTCCGATTACTAGTTCGGATGCTCTACCACTGAGCTATAGGAGACTCGTCGATACTCAGAAAAAATCCGAGTGCTCCTTTGCAGGAGTCGAGCCGACGAACTTCCGATTACTAGTTCGGATGCTCTATAACTGATTTGATTGGAGACTCGTGGGTGCTAGGCCATTAAACTGGATTCATTTAACAACTGTCCCACAATGCTATTTTTGGAAAACGTGTTTGCTCGAATCGGATTTGGAATAAATGGAATCGATCCAAAGGATACGACCAGGGTTACGTAATTGTTTAAGTGTACTGATATCTTTATTTATGAAAGACGACGTTAAATTTTGTGTCCAAGAACCAGTAAAGGGCAGATTTTAAAATTTGTGCGTGACGTCTCTAAAGGTCTTAAATTTGATTTGTTTTTTTTTTTTGTTTTTTTAAAGAGAACGGCAAAGAAGTAGACAAAATATGAACCTTTCGCAAGTTGTTGCGAAACCACTGTCCTGTTGCTCTTTTCGTTTGTGTCCCTTATTTTTTTCCTATTTTTCAAGTACAGATATTACATCTGGACCTGTAAAACGCGAGAAACAACTCCTAAGGAAAGGACTTAAGGGTTTCCAAACGTCCCATCTCCTTTAACGGATTTCGTGAACTTCCCTTAACCTCCAAAAATCTCATATTTTAGGGTATAAAAGAGAAAATGTAAGCTCTCTTGTTTAATTAAAAGAGATATCATGTTTCTTGGTCCAATGAACTTATCTCAAAATTGGAACAATTTATCCGAGCAATCCCTTTCAGTTCAGTTCAGTTCAGTTCAGTTTACTT
>NW_027180191.1:133948-153948 GCF_036669925.1 Montipora capricornis | reverse complement strand
CGAGACGAAGACTTTGAGACCATTTTAAAGCAGCCAACACTTTGTGGGAAACACGAGAGGAGAAAACAGAAGTTTTTCTGTCAGGTGTGCAATATAGCCATTTGCAACGCTTGCGCTCTAACAGATCACGACGGTCACGCTAAGATTGTTTTGGAAGATGCCGCAAAGGAACGCAAATCGAGAGTCAATGCAGCAATTGAATTAAAAAAACGAAGAGCGCTGGAGAAGATGACAAGGATCACGAAAATCGATGAAAACTGCATTTCAGTTCAAGAACAAGCCGCAGGACTGAAAAGGGATGTGCAGCAGTTTGCCGACATTTGCATTGCCGCCATTGAAGCGCAAAAGAATCACATCTTTGATGAAGTGGAAAACGTAGTGCGAGAAGCGTTGCCGCTTCTAGGAGAGCAAAGGCACGAGATTGAAGAAGAAGTGAAAAAGCAAGAAGTAGATATCGAAAAAACCCAAATGATTTTAAAGCGAAGCACAAACTCTCAAATCATGCAGCCCCATGAATTCTTGGACAAAAAAGTTCAGGAAAAAGCTGAAGAAGAAAATTCAGCGGACTGTGTCATCGAACATGTCTTCACCTTTATAAGGAACGAAAAGTTGTTTGATGATCTAAAAGTCCAACAAATAGGTTTTATCAGCATAACGAGCTCGGAAACCTCGAGTGCTGAGGGAAAAGGGATCACTGAAGGAATTGTTGGACTTGAAGGTGAGATTGTTGTAACAACAACGAACGCACGAAAAGAACAATGTTACCAAGAACACGACCGCGTGACATTGGAAATCAGAAATCGTGAAGGCCGTGACAGTGCGATCAAGTCTCAAATCCAAGACAACAAAGATGGCACTTACAAGCTCCGCTATTTTGCCAAAGAAACCGGTACATATCAGGCATCCGTGAAAGACAATGGAAAACATGTTCATGGCAGCCCTTTTGAAGTTCAAGTCAAAGGCAGACAGTTCAGACCTGTGTTATCCTTTGGACAACAAGGTGCAGATGCTGGAGTGCTTTCCAGTCCTTGGGGGGTAGCTGTGAATGACAAAGATGAGATTGCAGTGAGTGAGACTGGTAACCACAGAGTACATATATTTACTAGTAATGGAACTCACTTAAGATCGTTTGGTAAAAAGGGTAATCAGCAGGGAGAGTTTGACTTTCCTGCTGGGATAGCTTTTCGTGATAATAAGATTATAGTGGCCAACACTAACAACCACCGAGTTCAACTTTTTAGTGATGAGGGTCATTATTTTAATCAGTTTGGAGGAAAAGGAAGCCGGGATCACCAGCTTCAGTTTCCTCTTGGCCTGTCGATTGACAGCGATGGCAACATTATGGTTGCTGATAAACTGAACAAATTAATCAAAATCTTTTCACTTGATGGTCGGTTTCTGCGCAGTATCGGTACTGAAGGTTCTTTGATCTTTCCCTTTCATTGTATCCAACACAACAATTATCTTATTGTGTCGGACAGAAGTGATCACTGTATAAAAGTTTTTAATAGGGAAGGAGAGTTTATTTATAAATTTGGAAATAAGGGAAAGGGGGACGGGGAGTTCGATACTCCTTGCTGCCTGTCAGTGGACAAAGCGGGACATCTGCTGGTTTGTGATTCAGCGAATCACCGAGTGCAGGTGTTTAAACTCAGCGGAGAGTTTGTAACTAAGTTTGGAGCATATGGTACAGGGAAAGGAGAGTTCAAACGCCCACTTTCTACAGCAGTCCTTAGTGATGGTAAAGTAATTGTCACCGAGTCTCAAAACCATCGAGTTCAGATTTTTGAATAGATGTACAATATTTCCTGAGTTTTCTTATTCAGCGTCATCGACTTTAAAATTTCTCTGTCGGTGAAAAATTCCTAATTACAATGAGAATTTCTTAATTTGAATCGTTGTTAAAAAAAGCAATATTGTAGTTTACACAATTAAAAGCGGGAGAGTTTCACTCTTAGGTTTTTTGGGGGTTAAAAGGTAATAAGAGGTTTTGAATTTACGCGTGGTTGTCTGAGATCTCTTAATTTTAAAGTGCCCCTGTGATCAAAAAAACCACTTCCTTTTTTCCTTGAGATTTTGAAAGCGTGTTTGCTTTACACCTGACTGGCAAAATTTTGAGCTTTGATTTTTATCCAAAGGCCGTTTACTTTGAGTGTAAGTTTTGGATTTCACGGTCCGGCATTACTCACGTTCAAAACTGACCGATTGGACCTCAGAGGGTTGGAGCCAGGGAAAAGTGACGTCAGAGGCTCGCTAGCTTAAAATTTCAGCGTGTGAACGCAGCTTATTATAGATGCAAAACGTGAGTTTAAAAGTCTGAAAGCCCGAAACCCCCGTGCTGCATATTAATTCTGCGGCGTACACACGTATTGCATTCTTAAACTAGTGAGCCTTTGACGTCATTTTCTCCTCGATCCAGCTCTCTCAAGAACATAATGTTAGTAATGGCGGACCATTAAATAGGAAAATTACAGTTAAAATAAAGAGGTGTCTTTTTGAAATCAAGGCTTAAAACGTGGGTCACTTAGTGTTTTGATAACATAGTTTTGAAATCCAAAGAAAAATATGAATTGATTTTTTGGTCACAGGGGCACTTAAAAGCACCCCAGCGTGCATAATCAAAATTTGTTCCTTGTTTGCGAATTGCCTTAATCTCCACAATCAAAGATAGGCCAGTTTAAAGAATTTTGGCTGAAAATTGTTTCCATTAACAACAAAGAACAAATTCCTTTTATTTTAACCAACGGAGAGGAGATGGGTTCTATACTGATTTATCAATGTTATGTGTTTTAAAAAAGGCGTGTTTCTTTAATTTAAACACCGGGTACTTAGTCCTTAACCGTTGTAAGATTTTATTCGCATATATTACACTTGTTAGAGGAAGAGATTATAACATTGTTATAAAGCTACGAGAGAATTCGACAAGTGGTCCTTATATCCACCGCTTTTTAGATAGAGCTTGATAATTCATCCAAATCATCCGTTTCAAATCTTCTTCGCGTAATACCCGCTTTGAAAGAGGGGACGCATTTCACCACAAGTGCCCGGTGCACTGAACGATACTTTTGGAAACTGGTGGACGAATTTGTTACATTAGTTTATACTGGTTGATTAGTTCAACCAAGGGTTTAATATGATTCGAAATTTCAGTACAAATGAGTTTTTACGCCACAAATTGATTTTTTCAGAATTTTATAAATGCCCTTCTGATTGATTCCAGGTTCAAAGTAAATTTTTGAAAGTCATAGTTGTGAAAAAATCATAAAGCTGATGCGAAAAGGGTACAGGAAGACCACATTTTTCCTCTCTTAGCATGACAATACCTTGGGAAGAGTAATTTAATTTCTTGTAGGCGATGTGTGTTTTGTAGCAATATTTTTTAAGTCTAGAAATATGTACACTGTAGAGCAATTACGATAGCTCGTTTTGACACTGACGTAAGGAATTGCTAAATACTTGGTGTAAAATTGCTTGATCACAATAAAATGTAAAAAGCAAACCTGTTGTGCTTTTTCTACCCCTCAGTTCCATTCACGTCCTTCATGGCTGCATTAAAATGTCATTAATAATTCATGAGCAAAACAGCCTATCAGCTCTCCGATAAAACGTCACTTGCATGAGCTTTAAAAAGCAACAGAAAATTCCTCATTATAATTCTTTATATAAAGCATAGTAGTAAGGTCCGTTTTAAGCGTCGCATTTTACATGTGCCGAATCTAATGCAAATGAGCGAAAACAATAGATTTTTCTCATTTGCATAAGATTCGGCACATGTAAAATGCGACATTTCAAACGGGCCTAAGACATAGCTTGATTTTTTTGTATGCTAATTTTCTTCTCTCACATTTTGCACCATTGTCTGGATTCCAGAGCCGTAAGAGGCAGGCACAGAACAGTTTCGGCTGTTTGTTCTCTCGAGAAGCGATCACTAGGGCTTTTTGGTTTCGTTTTTGATAGTTTTTTTGTTCAGCTCAAGCTAAGTGTAGAATCATGATGAACTTTTGTAGTTTCTGAGAACTATTTATCACTTGTAGTTTTTTTGTTGAATCGATGAGAGAGAGAGAGAGAGAGAGAGAGAGAGAGAGAGAGAGAGAGAGAGAGAGAGAGAGAGAGAGAGAGAGAGAGAGAGAGAGAGAGTTTTGGCGATTTAAACCCGGACTGGACTACAGGATTTAAACTTTTTGCCTAGCGAGATTTCAAGTTATTGTGGAACGTTTGGTACCAAGTTACTCTAATACTGCTATCAAGATTATGGAATTGTAAAATTAGAACTTTGCACTGGATAACGGAACTGGACTTTGAATACAGGGCCCGGTTGTTCGAAAGCCGATTAACTTAATCCAGGATTAGCGTAAACTTTTGTTTCATAGACCGTATTCATAAATGGCGACCAAGAAATTATTCTTTTGTCCATGTGCTAATCATCCCCACTAGCCTCACTTTCAAGCAAAGATTCTTTTGAATTTTGTTCGTGCTAACGAGGTTATTGATAATTAGCATAGAGACAAGAGAATAATTACTTAGCCGCCAATTATGAATACGGTCTATGTTTTCAACGTTTTGGTGAAAGTTTCCTTTGCTTATTTTTGTTTTTCAAGATTGACTTCTTCTAATGTAAAGTTTTACAGAATATCAGCCTTGAATAGCATTTGGGAGTAAAGAATAAAACTCCTTTGTTAATTTTTAACCTGAGATTAGCCTTAATCGACTTTGAAGAACTGGCCCAGGATGATAAGTTGTTAAACTGTGAAATATAATAAGTTTTTCTGATGATTTAAGGCTGATCTTGTAATTTTTGGATTAACGGAGTTAAGGAAGCAGGTAAAACTGTGGGATTTGAATAAAGTCTCCTTAAAATAAATAAATAAATAAATAAATAAATAAATAAATAAATAAATAAATAGATGAATAATCCCGTATCCTGATAACCAGCTAATAGAGCTTCGTTGTTTGCATTTGCAAATTTAATAACATTAACAATGAGTTTTTACAACAAACAACTTCAAGTTATATACAGAATTATCTTTCTGGTAATCTCTCGCCATTTTCTGAAGTTTACCTGTAGTTGAAATTCCCTGTAACTAGACTTTCTGTGTTAACTGTTTGCGCATTCCACGGATACGCCCTTGTAGGCGTCTTGTTTTTTTTTTTTTTTTAATTTCCTGGCAAGGAAATTGCTCCATAGATCACGTTCATGCGTAAGGATAAGCTACCTACCGGTCTGTTCGCTGCACTGTGTATCGTCACGTACAACCAAAATACAGGTAGTGGGGAAGAGTGGTAAATTTCCAATTTTGGAAACCTTTGGGAGGCGCAGTGGCCTCATGGTCAGTGCACTCGACTCCGGATCGTGTGGTTCGGGTTCGGCCCCTGGCCGGGGACATTGTGTTGTGTTCTTGGGCAAGACACTTTACTCTCACGTTGCCTCTCTCCACCCAGGCGCATAAATGGGTACCGGCGAAAATGCCGGGGGTAACCCTGTGATGGACTGGCACCCCATCCAAGGGGGAGTAAAAATACTCCTAGTCGCTTTATGCTATAGAAATCGGGATAAGCTCCGGCCTAATGGGCCACTTCGCTCGTAAGCAGACTTTACCTTTACCATAATCCGCATTTGAGATTCGCCGATTTGACCGAAAGTTATTGAGATTTTATAGCATCGAAACAGCATTATACCCAGAGAAAGAGCAGAAATATTTGAAAATTCTTAGGCCGCTCAAATGATGTTCGAAAGCGGATAATTTTTCTACCCTTATTTAAATAGACCACTTTGAATTCGATATTTTAAAATTCAGCATGGCAGCCTTGAGGGCACAAAAAAAGGAAACTAAATGAACATGTTTATTCTTTTCTTTTGCTTGCGTCCTCTAAGCCTCAGTGTCAAGCTGAATCTTAACATATCGAAAGGTGTCTATACTGTTACTGCTAAAAGATTGAACCACCGCTACCAACGAAGCCACGAAACACGCACTCTTCGTGTGTCACACGCGTGCGGGTCGTGAATATGTCGATCATACACATACAGGAAAATTTTCCATCCATACATATATACATACCGGGTATATAACTTACAATGACAGATAACAGACCAATTGTTTGGTAGCCATTAAGGTGAACAAATGGAATGCAATTTCCTCGCAGAACGCTCCATTCAACGACCCTAAATGCTGGGTTTGAGCCATATTTTTGTAGGACTAACAATGAATTTTAGGGACAGGAAACCAGCTAAAGTACCTTCGGGATTCACCGAAACATTTCGATTATCTACGGTAATGTTGGGACTTTTTCTGAACGTTTCAGGAAAGGAGAAACATCGCGCTGCTTCTTTCAACGGCACCCGGCACCCGTGAAAACGTGCTGCCGATCTCGTATTAATAGTAGAATGCTTGTTTTGGTGTCTTACACTCGGGTGAGTGACAAGTCCGGAGTTTGCTCAGGGGCACCCAACGAGAATTTAGTTCAAAACCACTTAAACACAGCATTGTTAGGCGTATTTTAGTATTTAAACGGTAGATATAAGCATATTTTTATCCCCTAAAAATTTTTCATCTGTTCGGATTTCCTAGCTGAAAATCTAGTGTTCCAAAAACTATAGGGATCATAACTTACCTTTTCGAAAATCTCAGCAAGAAAAAAGGCTCCTGAAAATTCTAGGTGATCTTTTTAGGGTAAAAATCCGTTAAAAATGGGCAATTATACCATTTATCAGATGTTCGAAAATCCTAGGAGAGGCAGGCAAGCAAAACACAGGGGCACCCAACGACCAATTTGTTGTAAAATGTATTATTATACCCCAGTTAATGAAAATAAATGTTATTATGTCATTTTCAGGTGTTTTTCAGTGTTGCTGGAAAAACATTATCTGTTCCTTTTTCCCAGCAAGACACACAAGAAATTTCCCAGCCAGCTAGATAAAATTGGTTGGTTTCCCAGCCAGCGGATCAAATTTATTTCCCAGCCAGGAATTCCGCGCGCTTTCATATCCCGACCGAACAAAAGCGACAAAACCGGGACAAAACAGGTTTTTTCCGCAAGCGCAATCACTATGACCAGGCGTCGTATGTTTGTGACTATTCTCTGGGAGAGGGAAGGTTTTCTTTTTTTTTTTTTTTTTTTTTTTTAGTCGTCCTCAGTTTCTAGAGCCGGGTTCAAATGCTAGAAAAAGTCAGTAATTTCCAGGCAAAACCTCTATCAATAACAAAATTTCCCATCCAGCTCATCGAAACACCTGTATTTTTGCCAGCCAGCAAGATTCCTCTGGGGAACAGATAATGTGAGGAACAGATTCGTTGGGTGCCCCTGAAAACATTTTACAACAAATGTTCCGAAAATTCTAGATCTCAAATCGTCTTCCGAACAGATATTTTCCAAAAATTGACGTTGGGTGCCCCTGTTTGCTTCCGATCATGCAACTTCGGGCAATTCTGAGCGCTTTTGTGTGGATACGAATTACTACTTGGTAGTTGTTGGTGTATATGACATTTTCATTCACCGAGAGGCACACAAGCTGTATGCGAAGTACTGCATTTTCTTTATATCATGTACAAATTGATTGCAAATTTCAGTTACGCAGGTGACTTTTTTGTGCGAGTACTGAAGACTTAAAAACGCCTAAGCGGCATCGATAAAGGTTTAGCAAATTTATGACTCAGCAAAAACGGACGCCACCCCTTTCCAGTGACAGACGGATCAAACATGCACGAATTAACCAAATGGCAACTACGAGCCCTTAGCAAGTCAAGTTTATCCAAATGATGCTACAAAATACTTTCGAAGCTAAAATGTCTTGAAGCCAAAACTATCATTTGTTTCAGTTACAAAAAGGCGCGGATGGTGAAAAGGATGAGAAGTGCAAATAGTAGCATTTAAACAGAAGACGGGAAAGTAGACATTGAACATTAATCCATGAATTCGCTCAAATTTTCCGCACAAGCTAGACGGAATCCACACGATCGTCAGCAAACGAACTCCGGAAATAAGTCTGCGTTCGCTGGCTAGATCGTCAGCGTTGTGCGTCGGAAAACTCATTAAAACTGAAGATATTTTATGGCGCGTTTGTTAAAACAATTGCATGACACAAATGACACAGATGATCCGCTGCTAACAATTCTAAGAAAATCAAGGGGCTACACAAGGTCAAAATCCTCATTAATTTTTTAAAAGCTTTTCATTGCGATAGGACATCCGTGGCGGTATATACTCAACATTTGGAAGGACACTCTAGAGAACCGTCCGGCGTGGCGACGGTTCACATCAGATAGGGAACGATAGAAAGAACAGGAACATAGAGATAAGGGTCAAAACGCCATATGCATGGGCTGAGGGGAAGGAAGGAATGCGGTATTGTTCCGAAACATTCATCTCATTTTTGTCTAATCACCCGAGTTGCTTTGTTGCTAAGCTTAAGAATCCAGATACGCCTTCTTTCTATTGTGTTCGCTTTTTCTGTGGCTTTGTAGCCCGAAACAAAAATTTTGACCGCTGAGAAAATGGAACCAAAAGGGAAAATCCATAACAAACATGACAGTTTGATGACGTTAATTTTCTAAAAAAATCCAGGATATTAAAACATTTGACTTTAGGCATTTTCATTGGTTAAGATAACAAAACCAGACAACAATGAACCAAGATCGTCACCATGTTCAACACGGAAGTCCGTTTTCCCCTCTTCGTTTATCATGGATATCAAAACCTTTCTAGACAATATTTACGAACATCTTTGTTGTCCTGTATGTATGACCAGGTTCACTAATCCAAAGCAGCTTCCTTGCTTACACAGTTTGTGCCTTCATTGCCTGCAAAGGATTCAACAAGCGAGCGGAATTCGAGACACTATTTCATGCCCCGAGTGTAGGCAGAATTTCAGAATCCCTGGAAACGGTGATCTTAACGCTTTTCCAACAAACTTTCGTATCAACAGTTTGTTGGATGCTTTGCCTGTCACAGAGTGCAATACGAGTGGCATCAAGTGTGGAAATTGCGAGAAAACAAGCGGAGAATCTGCGTACTGCTTTACTTGTCGTTCATTCTGGTGTGATGACTGCCTCCCTCTGCATAACGGGCTAAGGAAAAATAAAAAACACCACGCTTTGGCTTTGAAAGATTTTCGAGACGAAGACTTTGAGAACATTTTAAAGCAGCCAACACTTTGTGGAAAAGAAGGTCACGAGAAGAAAGAATTAGAGTTTTTCTGTCAGGATTGCGAAATTAGCATTTGCAACGCTTGCGCTTTACTAGACCATGAAGGACACTCTAAGATCCTTGTGGAAAATGCCGCAAAAGAACGAAAAGCGAGAGTCGTTGCAGCCATTGAATCAGAGAAACGAAGAGCGCTGGAGAAGATGACAAGGATCGCGACAATTGATGAAAACTTTGTTAAAATTCAAGAGCAGGCTGCTAGGGTAAAAACCGATGTGCAGCAGCTTGTCGCCAGGTTAGTTTCGGTCATAGAAGCGAAACAGAACGAAATCGTTGATGTGGTGGAAAACAAAGTAAAAGAATCATTGGAGCTTTCAGAAAAGCAAAAGCACGCAATCGAAGAGGAAGTCAAAATGCACGAAGCAGCCACCGAACAACTGGAAATGATTTTAAAGCGAAGCACAAGCGCTCAATTCATGCAACAAAATGAATTTCTAGACAACATACTTCAGAAGGAAGGCGAAGAATTCGAAGAAGATTCAGCTACTCGTGGCGGCGAAAGTTTGGCTACTTTTGTCTTTGAAGGGAATGAAAAACTGTTTCATGACATGAACACGAAAGAAATTGGCTGTTTTTTTGTCACCAAAACGAGCTCGAAATACTCGAGCGCTGAGGGAAAAGGGATCAGTGAAGGAACTGTTGGACTTGAAGCTGAGATTGTTGTAACAACAAAGAATACACAAAAAGAACAATGTTACCAAGAACATGACCGTGTGACGTTGGAAATCAGAAATCTTGAGGGCCATGACAGTGCGATCATACCTCAAATACAAGATAACAAAGATGGCACTTACAAAATCCACTATTTTCCCAAAGAACCCGGAACATTTCGGGCATCCGTGAAAGTCAATAGAAAACATGTGCGTGGCAGCCCTTTTGAGGTTCAAGTCAAACGCAGACAGTTCCGACCCGTGTTATCCTTTGGACAACAAGGTTTGTATGTTGGAATGTTTTCCAGTCCTTGGGGGGTAGCAGTGAATGGCAACGATGAGATTGCAGTGAGTAAAGGTGATAACCACAGAGTACAGATATTTGCCAGTAATGGAACTCACTTAAGATCGTTTGGTAAAAAGGGTAATCAGCAGGGAGAGTTCGACTGGCCTGCTGGGATAGCTTTTCAAAATGATAAGATTATAGTGGCAGACACTAAGAACCACCGAGTTCAATTGTTTGGTGATGAGGGTCATTATCTTAATCAGTTTGGAGGAAAAGGAACCCGGGATCACCAGTTTAGCACTCCTCTTGGCCTGTCAATTGACAGCGATGGCAACATTATTGCTACTGACAAAGATAACAAATTAATCAAAATCTTTTCACCCGATGGTCGGTTTTTGCGCAGTATCGGTAATGACGGCTCTTTAATCAATCCTTTGCATTGTATCCAACACGAAAACTTTCTTATTGTGTCAGACGGAGGTGATCACTGTATAAAAGTTTTTAATAGGGAGGGGGAGTTTCTTTATAAATTTGGAAATAAGGGGAATGGGGACGGGGAGTTCCATGATCCTGGCTGCCTGTCAGTGGACAGAGCGGGACATCTGCTTGTTTGTGATTCATTTAATCACCGAGTGCAGGTGTTTAAACTCAGCGGAGAGTTTGTAACTAAGTTTGGAGCAAAAGGGACAAGGGAAGGAGAGCCCAATTACCCGCTTTCTACAGCAGCGCTTAGCGATGGTAAAATAATTGTCACCGATTTTCGTAACCATAGTCTTCAGATTTTTGAATAGATGTACAACTTTTCCTGATTCTTGTTATTTAGCGTCACCGACTTTAAAAACCCTTTGTCGGTAAAAAAGTTCCCAATTACAATGAGAATTTCTCCTTTTATGAATCGTTCTTAACTGAAAGCAATATTGTAGTTTACACAATATAAAGCGGGGAGAGTTTAGATATTTCAGGGTCAAAACAATATAAAATAGAGGTTGTTAATTTTCGCGTGGTTGTCTGAGATCTCTTAATTTTAAATTTTAGAGTACCCCCCTCCCCCCTCCCCATGCATAATCAAATTTGTTCCTGTATATTTGCGAATCGCCTTGATCTCCAAAGTCAAAGACAGGCCATTTTAAAAAAATTTGGCTGGCAATTGTTTCCAATAACAGAAAAGAACAAATTGCTTTCATTTTAGCCAACGGAAAGGAGATGTGGCTTCTATACCGATTTATCAATGTAAAATGTTTTAAAAAAGGCGTGTTTCTTTAAACAGCGCGCACTTAGTTCTTAACCGCTGTAAGATTGTATTCGTATATATTACACTTGTTAGAAGAAGAGATTATAAAGCTAAGAGAGAATTCGACACTTAGTTCTTACATCCAACGTTTTTTAGATCACGCGTGATAATTCATCCAAATCATCTTTTCAAATCTTCTTCACGTAATTAATATCCGCTTTGAAAGAGGAAACGCATGCAAGCCTTTTGGAAAGTGGTGGACGAATTTGTTATACTAGTTTATACTGATTGATAATTTAAACCAAGGGTTTAATATGATTCGAATTTTCAGCACAAATGAGTTTTTACGTCCCAAATTGATTTGTTTTCAGAATTTTATAAATGTCCTTCTGATTGATTCCAGGTTTAAAGAAAATTTTTGAAAGTCATAGTTGAAAAAAAAATATGCTAAAGCTAATGCGAAAACGGCACAGGAAGGCCACATTTTTTCTTTCTTAGCATGATAATACCTTGGTAAGAGCAATTTAATTTCTTCTAGGCGATGTGTGTTTTGTAGCAATATTAAGTCTAGAAATATGTACACTGTAGAGCAATTACGATAGCTCGTTTTGACACTGAAGTAGGTATTGCTTAATACTTGGTGTAACCTTGCTTAAGCACAATAAAATGTAAAAGGCAAATGTGTTGTGATTTTTCTACCCTCTGTCGAGTATCTCTCGGTTGCTTTCATGTCTTTCATGGCTGCATTAAAAATCATTAATAATTCATGAGCAAAACAGCCTATCAGTTCACCGATAAAATGTCACGTGCATTAGCTTTAAAAAGCGACAGCACTTTCATTGTTATTCTTTACATGAAGCATGGTAATAAGACATGATTTTCTTGTATGCTAATTTTCTTCTCTGACATTTTGCACCAATGTTTGGATTCCAAAGTTACACGCTTTTTGAAGCCGTTCAAAAAATTTATCTGGTCTAAAAACACTCGGCTTCGCCTTCTGTATTTAACCCGATAAAACACTAGCTGCTGATCGTTGTTTGAAAGTTACGTAAATGTTGTGGATTTCGCAACATTTGATCTTTTACAAACAAACGGCTTCACGAAAAACTGGTTATTAAACACCACGGAATGAAGACGGGTGTTGTTAACTACAATTAGGCGGCTGGTCTTTCATATAGCGGATCTGAAATAATCAATGTCCATAAAACAAAAGAACAAAGTGAACTTAACAATATCTAATTGGCAAGGCCCAATCGGAATAACAATGGTTCCTTTGCAGTCCGCAATTTTAGTCCGGTATATGAAAGTCTACCCAAATAGGCGCTACGGCGTTGCATGTAGAAAATATCTTGAAACAAATTACATAAACTAGCATTAATACTGGATTATTAAAGTAAATTGGACAGTCGCTTTGGAAGCAATGGAGAAAGGTAGGAGTCTTGTAGGGCTGGAGTTTGAGGATACGAGCATGTACTTCTTGAGATGGTTTCAATTATTTGAATGCACTTACGTGGTAAGACGGCCATGTTGGTGCCAAAACACCCCTGGGAGGGCATGAAGAAAATAAAAGGGGATCGAGTAACATTCAATAAGCGCCAAAAGTGTTGAGACACTTTCCCTTTTAAGGAATCTCGGACACATCCCCCAACAAGTCTTTCCATCTAGACCCCTCCCCCTTACACAATGTTCTTTCCTTATCGCCAACTCTTCCTTCGTCCTTCGTCAAGGCGATTTTTCCCTAACTGTTGTCTTCCTAGTTCAGTGTCTCAACTATTTTTGTCGCTTATTGATTGGCATCGAGGCCTGTTGACAGGTTGATAATTTCTAAGTTCACTTCAACTTCTTTTTCACAGTGAGTTAAAGCGCGAATTCCTGTGGTTATTAGTTTCATTTTTCGTGTGAATAAAAATACAGTAATATACACGAGAGAGAATAATTTCGTGTATCACCGAATTCAGCTTGACAGTCACGGTCAATGCTAACTAACAGCTCGATTCCATTTAAATATGCATTCACAGTAAAAGGTCATCGAAGTTAATCCCTGTCGGGCGGGGCTGGTGTCTGAATGGGAGACCATCGAGATACACAATATACGGTTCGAAGACGCCTTAAGCATCGATCATAATACCTTTTTTCAATCGGCATACTCACATTTAACGGGATCCTGATCATTCATGACGTTAGGCCGGAGACATAAATCTAGGAGTAATCATTGATTAAGAAGTGCGTTCACTCATTGGAAATGCCATGAAGAACATTGATGTATATATGTAAAGAACTTCTATCGAAACTATTTAAGTGCCTATCACCCCAACACAGTTCTATTTTATTTACTCTACTTAATCGTCCCAAATACCATGTGTTGTGTTTAGAACCTTTAGGTTGAGACTTCACTTTTTTATTGCTTTGAAAGACGGAAAAAGTGGACATCAGGCTTCGATCCATAACCAAGCAATGAAGGGCAATGGGTTTAATACCGGGTTGACGTCATAGACTGCTTTGCATTTTGCTAGTGGAAAAAACAGCGATGCAAATTAATTTGTGACGGCAACCTAGTACCGATGCCATTCCCCTTCACGCAGTGAAGAGGAATGGTCGTTCATCACGTTAGGAGACATTAATAATCATTAATTATGAAGTGCGTTCATTGCGAGAATTTGAAGAGCCGAGATGCCGTGAGGACGATGTATTTTATAAATAAGACGCTCATCAAAGCGTTTACTCGGAGTACCATGTTGCGCAGAAGCATTTTGGAAGAAAGGAAAACAAACTACAAGGACTGAATAGGCTAAAGCCATGTTCGGATTTGCTGAGTACGGAACAAAAGAAGGAAGTGTTTCTGTAGCCAATTGAAATATGGAGGGCTCTATAGCAACGGATAACGTATTGGTGAACATCGCTTAGTGTTTACAAATAAAATCAATAGGTCAGTAAGCAAAAGTAGTTTGAATTGTTACAGGTTGTCGGATCGGAAGTAACGTGAATCTGCGCCATGCAGAGGTGACGTACAAAGTAAAAACCAATGAGCCAAGGGAGAGTGAAACACTAGCGTAACGAGAGAGGAAACTTGTAAAAACCATTCTTGTAATTAATGTGCGTAAGTAAAATATAGCCCTCCTCTTACCAGCTACACTGGCACTGAAGCAGCTGCATAGTTTCGAAATTATAGTGTTGTGAATAGCGCGGTGACCTCCCTCTACAGGTAGCTATATAAACATGAAGATCGTGAAACAATTAAAAATTCACACCCGCGGATGATGCTCGTACAAAGAACAGCTGAAAGAAAAAGAAATTTGAGGCATTTCCCCACATAACGCTGCTGGGACGTCTGTACTGGTGATTTCATCATGTTGTCAACATGCAAGATTTAGTCATAATATTTCCAGAAAACGGAATCCAGCATTTTCAATCTTTAGTTGCTATTGAGCTTTCACTCAGAACATGGACTTGAGTTTCTAAAACGGCGAACGTCATTAAAAGTTTCACACTGAAACCCCAACACAGCTCCCATCGCTTTGGTTGTCCCACCGTTATAAATCTGGATTTTCATAGAACTCTGTAAGAATTGAGACTGTTTGAAGCCTCGCGCGCGCAGAAATCCCCTCCAACGATTTCCTCCTAAATTGCGAGTAATTACCCAATAACTCAATTTACTTTAACAAGTATGGCTACAATACCAATTAGCAAAGATTGAAATGGCGTGGATTTTGCAACAATTGAACGTTTCAGTCGGTTTATCCCAATATCACTGACGTGTAAAAATTTCTTATTGAGGATCCTTTCATTCGTGTTCGTCATGTTTTTTACCCTTAGCGAGATATTAGATTCGTGTGTTCACAAGTTTGTCTTGCATCTGGAAGATGTTCATATTTTCAATTACAACCTCTCCCTAGGGGTTATCGCGCAAAGGTTTTCACCAATGAAATCCCCGCGTCCTAATTCTATTGTGCATTTTTCCACATTTCCGGATTTCAAAGCCATTTTTAAACTCGGTATGCCGAGTCAAAAACGTCTATCGAGAGTACTATATCGGTATGTGATGACGTCACGAAACTAAATTTGTGAAAATCTGTATTTTGTTGAAACTATCCCAAAAGTTATTGTTAAGAAATGGCCTTGCCAAAACCAGCGTGTTGGTGATCAGCGTCATCTCTGTATAACTAGTTCGCCCGAAAAAAAAATTTAACTCTGACTCTCTGGTCTTCATGACCTTTAAAATCTGCTACAAGCGAACTGGTATTCATCGCTCCATTGAGACACGCGTTTTTAAAAAATTCAACCACCACCACTTCCTCAACGATGTTGCACAACAGCCATGGAATAGAGTTTTTTTAGAGACAAATTCAGAAGCGATGTGGGATGCTTGGAAAAGTTTAGTTATGGAAGTAGTTGATAAGCACGCTCCACTTCAAAATACAGAATTAACTTAAGAGAGTGTAGTGTAACGTGAAGTGCTAGATTTCTATCCCATATGAACCATGTGAGCGTTAGACCTACTGATGGAACTGGGCCCACACAAGGACAGAGAAAGACGGCCTGCTCCCGTCTGAAATGGATGGACGTGTAGCCGAGTCCAGTGGATTAAAGTTGTGCTACCCTTCAGTGTCTCGTTGTAAATCCTAATAACCTCTGTTCTTTCCAATATGTATAAAAATGATCTTCCTAATTGCCTCGATATATCCTGTGCAAAAATGTTTGCCTACGATACTAACAACACCGTCCCCGGTTGCACTTTTGCCGAACTCGAACAAGCAACCAATTTTGAACTTACCAATCTTTATAGCTGGCTAAAAGCAAATAAGCTTCTTCTAAACATCGCGAAAACTGAGTTTATGGTGGTTAGTTCTCGTCAAAAGTTCATTGCAGAGAACTGTATTGAACTTAATATCCAATTAGACAATCAACCAATTAGAAGGGGTTGAGCATGCCAAATCGTTAGGTTTGATTATTGATGACCGACTTTCCTGGTCCAATCACATCAGAGAACTATGCAGAAAGCTATCCTCGGCAATCTGTGCTCTGAGGCGTATTAGGTCCCTCATTTCTCAATCCACTGCAGTACAAATATATAACGCTTTAATCCAACCTCATTTCGATTACTGTGCCCCCGCTTGGGATGGATTGAGTTCTTATCTATGTGAGAAACTACAAAAATTGCAAAACCGAGTACCTAGGATTATTCTGCAAGCCAACTGCGAGGTAAACTCGCGCCTGCTTCTTTAAACATTGAAGTGGGACCAGCTATCATTAAGAAGAAGAAGACAAAGCTATAACGATGTTTAAGCCTCAAAGGGTTAGCCCCAGTGTGCTTGTTTAAGAAGGAAATCAACCGCGCACTTGAAACATTCGATTCGTACTCGGCAATCTTGTAAATAAGTTCTTTATAGTTATTTTATTTTTTACATATGATTGCAATTAAGATATTATTGTCATTACTGAAGATTTTAACAGAGTTTAAATAAGGAACTATTACTAATATTAACTTATACAAAAGATCAAGAGTTGCGCGATTGTCATTTGCACATCTGACTTATCGAGTACGACGTAATTCAAGACGGCGCTAAAAAAAACGAAAACTTGGTAAAGCCCTATGCACAGGAAACCAAAGAGTATAAATTGCGTTTTTCTAATGTAGAACGTAATTAGATATCATGTTTTCCAACCATTATAGTTACAGTTATGAGGGGCCGTAAGGGGGTTTCGCGTGAAACGTGATCGACCGAATTTATTTTCTGTGATCCGTAATCTAAAAAAAATAAAATTCGTGAACCGTGAATGATATGATTGTCGTGATACGTGAAAAAGAGAAATAAGTTTCTGATATCCGTGATAACAAACACGAAAACAACCCTTTTTCCGTGAACGGCTTCTTACGTAGACCCTACATAGGGCTACGAAGTCGGTTTTCTTCATCTTGCGTGACAACAAACAAAGGGGTTTCGTATGACCCGTTGCGTAGTGTATGACATCAGATCCAAAAATAAGCTGACGCGACCTTTGACTCCAACCATCAGGAATCTTTATTTCATTTCCACGACCTACAATCTTGGACAGAATAAAATGGAACAGAAATGCCCCCTCTCCTCCAAATCAAGGATGAAGGTGCGTGAAGGCCAAAACGCACCATTTTCCCATCACTGATTTTGGGGGGAGGGGTGGTCTCAATATTCCATTTAATTTGTCCAAGATTGTAGCTACAATGTCGGAGGGCGAAGTCAGCGAAGAGCAGTTTCGTGTTTTAGAAGGCGTTGTTTACTTCGTTGATCCTAAATCTCCTGGATCTTTTCAGTTCTCTTGGGAGAGAACTCTGGAACATGTGGACGCTGCAGGTGACTTGGGATGTCCTGTTGAAGTCGTTGAAAGAAAACCAGAAAGACACAGACGATGAACAAGAATCTGAGTACGACACAGAATCTGAAAGCTAGCTTCCTGCAACTGTAGACAGTGACCTGGAGGACGAAATGACTTTTCTCCGAGCTGTAACAACTCGCAGTGGACGAACTATTCGCGTTACATCAAAGTTCTTTTAGCTTTTTCATTTTCACCATGTTCACTGTACTGTACTGAGAGGACAGAGAACGAGTAACACGATAACAGAGAAGGTCAGAGAACAAGACCTAAAGTTGCTGACGTCCTTAGACTTGATCCGGTGCTCACAGACCTTAAGCTTTAAACAGAGAGTCCGACACGCTAGCCAGAACACTACTATGCCACTACCTTTAGGTGACTTAAACCAATACAAATATATATATAAATGAATAAATGAATGAATAATCAGGACACGATCAAGCCTACTTTACGTATATATATATATATATATATATATATATATATATATATATATATATATATATATATACACATATGGTAAGGCCACAAATCTTTCTCAAGTGTGAGTTTCTTTTCCGTGAACCGTGAAACAAGAAAATTAATTACCGTGTTTCGTGATTTTCATTTTTTGATGGCCGTGAACTGTGCGCTTGACCCCCCCTTACGGCCCCTCAGTTATGTAGGAATAGTTCTTGGTGATTCACCTAACGGATCATGAAGATAAAGTTTCCATAAACTGTTACAACCGGCATCAGAATATTTTACTAGATGTATATTTTTATAACTACTCATTTTTTTCAGCTTGTTTTCTGGTGCGGTATAATTTAGTCTCTTTGCTAGGGCTACTTCTTGCTTGCTCTCTCGTTGTCGCTGATATTTCGCCTGTTTCCTCGTGCTCTCCGTCGCTTACTCGTCGCCTCCTTACAGGTTACCTTCTCACTTCCTCCTGCTCATTGTACTGCATATTAAAATATATATATATTTAGCTTGTTTTTTGGTTGCTTCAAAATGTATGCTTCTTTTACTAAAACGGAGTGTCAAATGCAGTACGCTGGCCATGCATCTTCTTCCCAAAAAAAAAACAGCAGCGGGTCAAAATATGTTGGGCTTATTTGTTTCCGTGAAAGGGAACATCAGCTCAGTTGGAAGAGCATTGCAACAGCATCGCAGAGGGTCATGGGTTCGAATCCCGTTGGAGCCACCTCAATTTGTCACGTGTCTATAAGAGACAATTGCTTAAAATTTCCAGCAGATAAGTGCTAAGATCGACCAAGCATGAGGTCAAGATGGCTCGATATTGGCCACATTCTTTTTTTGCTGTCCTCAGTCAGCTCAAGTCATTATCAATAAAACTCTCTTCCTTAAAACCCTCTGTTGATGGCCTATGGTTGGCGGCTCACTCTGTGACGTCTACACCAAGTAACGTGAATCACATGACATTGATGCAATGGCCAACCCTCCAATTAATCAGAAAGGAAGAGATTCCACCCCTATTTTCCTTATGGAACAAGGGTCACTGGGGCTTAGTTCTTTATTCATTAACCGAGCCTCAAACTTACCAATCGTTTATGAGTGTCACAGACTTTATTACACGACTTTCAATGAACTTAAAAGAATAAAAAAACTGTACAAAAATGTTAAAATGAATGAAGCGTCAATTATTGAAACCGGAGACATAGAACGGTTCAAGTTTGTCCACCTCGGGGGGTACCTCCTCCCCTACCACGGGACACATGACTGCCACGCCCACGGTGAGAGGGTCCTAAACACGATCAAATGATAAAAGAAAGAATTTCAGAGCGTCGAAATAGGGAAGCAATTACTTCAATCGCCTATTTAAGAATATATATCATGCACCGTTAATAGTGTTTGGAAACTTGTCAGAAAATGAACTACGATAAGAGCAACTTCCTGTTTCTTACGCTTCAAAAAGCGAGCTTGAGGTCACTGTATATCTTTGCAGCTATATCGTGTCCACGCGATATAGCTTTAACTATACATAAACTTAAAATAACATTTATTCCGTTCTATATGGAATAAATGGGTTAATGCACTGTTTCTGAACCTTTCGGTTACAACAACTTACGCCATGCTTGATTTCTAAATAAACTGCGGCGATGAGTCGGTGGGGATGAAACAACAAAATTTTGTTTCATCAATTTAGTTGATAAATTAAGCACCACAAAAAGACTTGCACACTGGCGTTCCGAGCGTTAGCCCTTCATCAATTTGCTTTGTCGCCAGCTCGAAATCTCTGATCGATTTCCGTATATGAAGTCGCTTGATAAAATCAATTTTTCATAAT
>NW_027180191.1:116448-128948 GCF_036669925.1 Montipora capricornis | reverse complement strand
GCTTATTTCCTATTGTTCAAGTACAAATTAAGCAGCATTAAAGAAATAGTATTTTCATTTTCTTGTTGTTAGATATTACATCTGGACCTGTAAAACGCGAGAAACAACTCCTAAGAAAGGAGCTAAGGGTTTCCAAGCTTCCCACCTCCTTTAACGGATTTCGTTAACTCCCTTAACCTCCAAAAATCTCACATTTTAGGGTATAAAAGAGAAATTGTAGGCTCTCTTGTTTAATTAAAAGAGGTACCACGTTTCTTGGTCCAATGAACTTATATCAAAATTGGAAATTTATCCGTGCAATCCCTTTCTTATTTTATTTCTCTGGTCCTAGTTGAAAGTAGTACTTGAAAGTGTTGCAATTCTCCGATGCTTAGGATTTAATTGTAGTCTACTTATTCACCACTTCACAGTTCCCTGTAGTACTGTATCACACACCTTCCTCTGACAAACCAAGCTGTAACACACCAGCTGGCGACATTGAACTCTCACCCGGTGCTCCAAATGAAAATGATGCAGGGTTTATTTGAGGAGAGCTGTGGACAAAGACAAACGAGGCTCTAGGGCGTTAAAATAAAACATTTAAAAAGCTCCCGTACAAAGAAACTTCGCATGTGTATGGGTCGAGGGCCATTAGCGCTTCGAATAAAGAACGCCTAACACAATTAAATCTTGAGGGTCTTGAAAATGGCTGCAGAAGGCCAAGCCACTCAAGATGAAAAATAAAAATGTTGTTACTTTGACACATTAACTACAATCTTGGACAAAACCTGTTGAGACAAAGCGACATTTCTGGTACTCCAACAACTTATCCAAATGTTCCACTCAAAAGCCCCCTTTTCCCTCCCCCCAAACTCAATGTTGATTTATCTTGATCGAAAATATACTGTAGAACATATGACTATACTCAGCAATATTGACTGAGGGGGGAGGGAAGTGGGAAGGGGAGAGTAAGTAGGGGTGTGTAAAAATGAAGGTGAATTTGTGTCACTGTCTCAACGGTTTTGTCCGAGATTGTCTGCGATCGCATAACCTAAAGAAATAGCATTAGTTCTGTGGTTTTTCAAACCAGGGCAACAATTTTGGAACAGTTCAGTAAGTGTGACTCGAGATATAATTTTGTAAGGAAATATAGCTAATTAACCTCATTAGTGACGTCACAAAAGGAAAGAATTGTGTGCCCTTACACTGCAAGTATGGCCTTCCGGAGAGTTATTGAGGCGAAAAGACGAACTTATGCAATGTTTGTGTATCCAAAGGATGTGTGGCCAAACAACATAGCTCTCTATCTACATAATGTGAGTTTCTACCACTAAACCAATTTAGTAGACCTAGCAAGGGGACCGCAAGGGCCAAGTTGATGCAACAAATGTGAAGGTCCTAATAGAAGTGGCACGGAAAAGGGTGCTAAAGTATGCAGCGGCGGGAGAGTAATAAAAGTTATTATTTTTCAAGAGCTATGGAAAAGGAGTCCTCCGGTGCACTCAGTATGAAAAAAATGAATGGTGAGTTGTTTGCTTGCTTCGTGGAGAACAACTATGACGCCATGTGTATGCTGGCCAGAACGGGAACATCCCCGTCATGGATTCTGGGTGGAGACCCCAGTCCAAATTGTGTCTCTGAACGAAATATGTTGGAACGCAGGGGTTCTCAGCTATTAAAACCAGTGCCCAGAAGCCCGGACATTAATCCTACAGAAAATTTATTTCATTTAGTGAAGTTAAAACTTCACAGAGAGGCGATTAACTTCAACATCAGGAAAGAAACATACCAGCAATTTTCCACCCGTGTGATTAGAACACTGATGACATTCTCAGTAGAAACAATCAAAAGCTACCAGACTTGATGGATAATAGAATATTCCGAGGAAAAGGCTACAGAACAAAATATTAGAAGCTATATGTCTTCAATTTAATATGTCTTCAATTTAAGGTGTCTTCAATTTAAGGTTTTCGATTTAAGGTGTAAAACGCACCCTTTGAGAAGCCTGAGAAACGCACTTACAAATAAATGGAATGCTCTAACTCAATTATCATTTATTTACTCAACGACCGGATGATCGTAACTGTCACGAACGAGGAAGGAAAATTAACTTCAAATTGATATTCTGTAGATGTTTCGGGTCAAATTATAATTTAATATGGCTTTCTTGAAGATTTCGTACCTATTTACACGATTAACAGCGAGTTTGAAGCAAGTTTCAACGGTTAACAGCGGTTAACGCAACATTTTTAAGGAGAGGACTCTTTCAATTGCTTGTTTAAATGCGAGCGAAGTCTGTTAACCGTTAAAAGCTCTTGTTAACCGTAGCTATATTTCTACAGCTCCTTTCTAATGACATGTTAATCGACTCAGGATTGCTGAAAGACTTTATAGACGTTAAATAAAGTCGCTGGAAGACACCGAGTAAATTCCTTATGTTACTCCCTTGGGATTTACTTTCCATCTACAGGCCATCACGTCGCTTTGACGATCTTCAATTTCTCCATTTTTAACAAACATTATGGGGCCTTTAGAGTGAAAGATGTTGGTCTGTCTCTATATCGATAGAAATGTCTTGTTCAAACTGTGTTTTTGGTGCGGGTAAAGGAACAACATACCCCTCAAACAGTAATAAAAGATCGCGCCCAGAAATATAATAATTGGCGACTACCGAAAGTCATTTCAAAAAGATACATTAAAATCCGCAACTCTCTATAAGATTTTGCTCAAGACAACAATTCCAATGCTTAAAGCGTGTCTTAGCAACCTGTCAAAAAATGTATCTTTTCAAATAATTACTCATTTTTCGGCTTTAGAAACATAACGTGTTACAGACAATCTCGGACAAAACCTGTTGAGACAAAGTATCCTTTTTGGTACTCCAGCCACTTATCCAAACGTTCAGCTTAAAAGCCGCCCTTTCCCCTCCCCCCAAACTCAATGTTGCCTTATCTTGGTCGAAAATATACTGTAGAACATATGGCAATACTCAGCAACATTGACTGAGGGGGAGGGGGAGTGGGAAGGGGGGTAAGTAGGGGTGTGTCAAAATAGAGGTGAAATTGTGTCACTGTCTCAACAGTTTTGTCCGAGATTGTCTGCGATCGCATAACCTAAAGAAATAGCATTAGTTCTGTGGTTTTTCAAACCAGGGCAACAATTTTGGAACAGTTCAGTAAGTGTGACTCGAGATATAATTTTGTAAGGAAAAATAGCTAATTAACCTCATTAGTGACGTCACAAAAGGAAAGAATTGTGTGTCCTTACACTGCAAGTATGGCCTTCCGGAGAGTTATTGAGGCGAAAAGACGAACTTATGCAATGTTTGTGTATCCAAAGGATGTGTGGCCAAACAACATAGCTCTCTATCTACATAATGTGAGTTTCTACCACTAAACCAATTTAGTAGACCTAGCAAGGGGACCGCAAGGGCCAAGTTGATGCAACAAATGTGAAGGTCCTAATAGAAGTGGCACGGAAAAGGGTGCTAAAGTATGCAGCGGCGGGAGAGTAATAAAAGTTATTATTTTTCAAGAGCTATGGAAAAGGAGTCCTCCGGTGCACTCAGTATGAAAAAAATGAATGGTGAGTTGTTTGCTTGCTTCGTGGAGAACAACTATGACGCCATGTGTATGCTGGCCAGAACGGGAACATCCCCGTCATGGATTCTGGGTGGAGACCCCAGTCCAAATTGTGTCTCTGAACAAAATATGTTGGAACGCAGAGGTTCTCAGCTATTAAACATACTAACCAGTGCCCAGAAGCCCGGACATTAATCCTACAGAAAATTTATTTCATTTAGTGAAGTTAAAACTTCACAGAGAGGCGATTAACTTCGACATCAGGAAAGAAACATACCAGCAATTTTCCACCCGTGTGATTAGAACACTGATGACATTCTCAGTAGAAACAATCAGAAGCTACCAGACTTGATGCATAATAGAATATTCCGAGGAAAAGGCTACAGAACAAAATATTAGAAGCTATATGTCTTCAATTTAATATGTCTTCAATTTAAGGTGTCTTCAATTTAAGGTTTTCGATTTAAGGTGTAAAACGCACCCTTTGAGAAGCCTGAGAAACGCACTTACAAATAAATGGAATGCTCTAACTCAATTATCATTTATTTACTCAACGACCGGATGATCGTAACTGTCACGAACGAGGAAGGAAAATTAACTTCAAATTGATATTCTGTAGATGTTTCGGGTCAAATTATAATTTAATATGGCTTTCTTGAAGATTTCGTACCTATTTACACGATTAACAGCGAGTTTGAAGCAAGTTTCAACGGTTAACAGCGGTTAACGCAACATTTTTAAGGAGAGGACTCTTTCAATTGCTTGTTTAAATGCGAGCGAAGTCTGTTAACCGTTAAAAGCTCTTGTTAACCGTAGCTATATTTCTACAGCTCCTTTCTAATGACATGTTAATCGACTCAGGATTGCTGAAAGACTTTATAGACGTTAAATAAAGTCGCTGGAAGACACCGAGTAAATTCCTTATGTTACTCCCTTGGGATTTACTTTCCATCTACAGGCCATCACGTCGCTTTGACGATCTTCAATTTCTCCATTTTTTACAACCCTTATGGCGCCTTTAGAGTGAAAGATGTTGGTCTGTCTATATATCGATAGCAACGTCTTGTTCACACTGTGTTTTTGGTGCGGGTAAAGGAACAACATGCCCCTCAAACAGTAATAAAAGATCGCGCCAAGAAATATAATAATTGGCGACTACCGAAAGTCATTTCAAAAAGATACATTAAAATCCGCAACTCTCTATAAGATTTTGCTCAAGACAACAATTCCAATGCTTAAAGCGTGTCTTAGCAACCTGTCAAAAAATGTATCTTTTCAAATAATTACTCATTTTTCGGCTTTAGAAACATAACGTGTTACAGACAATCTCGGACAAAACCTGTTGAGACAAAGTATCCTTTTTGGTACTCCAGCCACTTATCCAAACGTTCAGCTTAAAAGCCGCCCTTTCCCCTCCCCCCAAACTCAATGTTGCCTTATCTTGGTCGAAAATATACTGTAGAACATATGGCAATACTCAGCAACATTGACTGAGGGGGAGGGGGAGTGGGAAGGGGGGGTAAGTAGGGGTGTGTCAAAATAGAGGTGAAATTGTGTCACTGTCTCAACAGTTTTGTCCGAGATTGTCTGCGATCGCATAACCTAAAGAAATAGCATTAGTTCTGTGGTTTTTCAAACCAGGGCAACAATTTTGGAACAGTTCAGTAAGTGTGACTCGAGATATAATTTTGTAAGGAAAAATAGCTAATTAACCTCATTAGTGACGTCACAAAAGGAAAGAATTGTGTGTCCTTACACTGCAAGTATGGCCTTCCGGAGAGTTATTGAGGCGAAAAGACGAACTTATGCAATGTTTGTGTATCCAAAGGATGTGTGGCCAAACAACATAGCTCTCTATCTACATAATGTGAGTTTCTACCACTAAACCAATTTAGTAGACCTAGCAAGGGGACCGCAAGGGCCAAGTTGATGCAACAAATGTGAAGGTCCTAATAGAAGTGGCACGGAAAAGGGTGCTAAAGTATGCAGCGGCGGGAGAGTAATAAAAGTTATTATTTTTCAAGAGCTATGGAAAAGGAGTCCTCCGGTGCACTCAGTATGAAAAAAATGAATGGTGAGTTGTTTGCTTGCTTCGTGGAGAACAACTATGACGCCATGTGTATGCTGGCCAGAACGGGAACATCCCCGTCATGGATTCTGGGTGGAGACCCCAGTCCAAATTGTGTCTCTGAACAAAATATGTTGGAACGCAGAGGTTCTCAGCTATTAAACATACTAACCAGTGCCCAGAAGCCCGGACATTAATCCTACAGAAAATTTATTTCATTTAGTGAAGTTAAAACTTCACAGAGAGGCGATTAACTTCAACATCAGGAAAGAAACATACCAGCAATTTTCCACCCGTGTGATTAGAACACTGATGACATTCTCAGTAGAAACAATCAGAAGCTACCAGACTTGATGCATAATAGAATATTCCGAGGAAAAGGCTACAGAACAAAATATTAGAAGCTATATGTCTTCAATTTAATATGTCTTCAATTTAAGGTGTCTTCAATTTAAGGTTTTCGATTTAAGGTGTAAAACGCACCCTTTGAGAAGCCTGAGAAACGCACTTACAAATAAATGGAATGCTCTAACTCAATTATCATTTATTTACTCAACGACCGGATGATCGTAACTGTCACGAACGAGGAAGGAAAATTAACTTCAAATTGATATTCTGTAGATGTTTCGGGTCAAATTATAATTTAATATGGCTTTCTTGAAGATTTCGTACCTATTTACACGATTAACAGCGAGTTTGAAGCAAGTTTCAACGGTTAACAGCGGTTAACGCAACATTTTTAAGGAGAGGACTCTTTCAATTGCTTGTTTAAATGCGAGCGAAGTCTGTTAACCGTTAAAAGCTCTTGTTAACCGTAGCTATATTTCTACAGCTCCTTTCTAATGACATGTTAATCGACTCAGGATTGCTGAAAGACTTTATAGACGTTAAATAAAGTCGCTGGAAGACACCGAGTAAATTCCTTATGTTACTCCCTTGGGATTTACTTTCCATCTACAGGCCATCACGTCGCTTTGACGATCTTCAATTTCTCCATTTTTAACAAACATTATGGGGCCTTTAGAGTGAAAGATGTTGGTCTGTCTCTATATCGATAGAAATGTCTTGTTCACACTGTGTTTTTGGTGCGGGTAAAGGAACAACATGCCCCTCAAACAGTAATAAAAGATCGCGCCAAGAAATATAATAATTGGCGACTACCGAAAGTCATTTCAAAAAGATACATTAAAATCCGCAACTCTCTATAAGATTTTGCTCAAGACAACAATTCCAATGCTTAAAGCGTGTCTTAGCAACCTGTCAAAAAATGTATCTTTTCAAATAATTACTCATTTTTCGGCTTTAGAAACATAACGTGTTACAGACTGTCTGCGATCGCATAACCTAAAGAAATAGCATTAGTTCTGTGGTTTTTCAAACCAGGGCAACAATTTTGGAACAGTTCAGTAAGTGTGACTCGAGATATAATTTTGTAAGGAAAAATAGCTAATTAACCTCATTAGTGACGTCACAAAAGGAAAGAATTGTGTGTCCTTACACTGCAAGTATGGTTTTCCGGAGAGTAATTGAGGCGAAAAGACGAACTTATGCAATGTTTGTGTATCCAAAGGATGTGTGGCGAAACAACATAGCTCTCTATCTACATAATGTGAGTTTCTACCACTAAACCAATTTAGTAGACCTAGCAAGGGGACCGCAAGGGCCAAATTGATGCAACAAATGTGAAGGTCCTAATAGAAGTGGCACGGAAAAGGGTGCTAAGGTATGCAGCAGCGGGAGAGTCATAAAAGTTATTATTTTTCAAGAGCTATGGAAAAGGAGTCCTCCGGTGCACTCAGTATGAAAAAATGAATGGTGAGATGTTTGCTTGCTTTGTGGAGAACAACTATGACACCATGTGTATGCTGGCCAGAACGGGAACATCCCTGTCATGGATTCTGGGTGGAGATCCCAGTCAAAATTGTGTCTCTGAACGAAATATGTTGGAACGCAGGGGTTCTCAGCTATTAAAACCAGTGCCCAGAAGCCCGGACATTAATCCTACAGAAAATTTATTTCATTTAGTGAAGTTAAAACTTCACAGAGAGGCGATTAACTTCAACATCAGGAAAGAAACATACCAGCAATTTTCCACCCGTGTGATTAGAACACTGATGACATTCTCAGTAGAAACAATCAGAAGCTACCAGACTTGATGCATAATAGAATATTCCGAGGAAAAGGCTACAGAACAAAATATTAGAAGCTATATGTCTTCAATTTAATATGTCTTCAATTTAAGGTGTCTTCAATTTAAGGTTTTCGATTTAAGGTGTAAAACGCACCCTTTGAGAAGCCTGAGAAACGCACTTACAAATAAATGGAATGCTCTAACTCAATTATCATTTATTTACTCAACGACCGGATGATCGTAACTGTCACGAACGAGGAAGGAAAATTAACTTCAAATTGATATTCTGTAGATGTTTCGGGTCAAATTATAATTTAATATGGCTTTCTTGAAGATTTCGTACCTATTTACACAATTAACAGCGAGTTTGAAGCAAGTTTCAACGGTTAACAGCCGTTAACGAAACATTTTTAAGGAGAGGACTCTTTCAATTGCTTGTTTAAATGCGAGCGAAGTCTGTTAACCGTTAAAAGCTCTTGTTAACCGTAGCTATATTTCTACAGCTCCTTTCTAATGACATGTTAATCGACTCAGGATTGCTGAAAGACTTTATAGACGTTAAATAAAGTCGCTGGAAGACACCGAGTAAATTCCTTATGTTACTCCCTTGGGATTTACTTTCCATCTACAGGCCATCACGTCGCTTTGACGATCTTCAATTTCTCCATTTTTAACAAACATTATGGGGCCTTTAGAGTGAAAGATGTTGGTCTGTCTCTATATCGATAGAAATGTCTTGTTCACACTGTGTTTTTGGTGCGGGTAAAGGAACAACATGCCCCTCAAACAGTAATAAAAGATCGCGCCAAGAAATATAATAATTGGCGACTACCGAAAGTCATTTCAAAAAGATACATTAAAATCCGCAACTCTCTATAAGATTTTGCTCAAGACAACAATTCCAATGCTTAAAGCGTGTCTTAGCAACCTGTCAAAAAATGTATCTTTTCAAATAATTACTCATTTTTCGGCTTTAGAAACATAACGTGTTACAGACAATCTCGGACAAAACCTGTTGAGACAAAGTATCCTTTTTGGTACTCCAGCCACTTATCCAAACGTTCAGCTTAAAAGCCGCCCTTTCCCCTCCCCCCAAACTCAATGTTGCCTTATCTTGGTCGAAAATATACTGTAGAACATATGGCAATACTCAGCAACATTGACTGAGGGGGAGGGGGAGTGGGAAGGGGGGGTAAGTAGGGGTGTGTCAAAATAGAGGTGAAATTGTGTCACTGTCTCAACAGTTTTGTCCGAGATTGTCTGCGATCGCATAACCTAAAGAAATAGCATTAGTTCTGTGGTTTTTCAAACCAGGGCAACAATTTTGGAACAGTTCAGTAAGTGTGACTCGAGATATAATTTTGTAAGGAAAAATAGCTAATTAACCTCATTAGTGACGTCACAAAAGGAAAGAATTGTGTGCCCTTACACTGCAAGTATGGCTTTCCGGAGAGTTATTGAGGCGAAAAGACGAACTTATGCAATGTTTGTGTATCCAAAGGATGTGTGGCCAAACAACATAGCTCTCTATCTACATAATGTGAGTTTCTACCACTAAACCAATTTAGTAGACCTAGCAAGGGGACCGCAAGGGCCAAATTGATGCAACAAATGTGAAGGTCCTAATAGAAGTGGCACGGAAAAGGGTGCTAAAGTATGCAGCGGCGGGAGAGTCATAAAAGTTATTATTTTTCAAGAGCTATGGAAAAGGAGTCCTCCGGTGCACTCAGTATGAAAAAATGAATGGTGAGTTGTTTGCTTGCTTCGTGGAGAACAACTATGACGCCATGTGTATGCTGGCCAGAACGGGAACATCCCCGTCATGGATTCTGGGTGGAGACCCCAGTCAAAATTGTGTCTCTGAACGAAATATGTTGGAACGCAGGGGTTCTCAGCTATTAAAACCAGTGCCCAGAAGCCCGGACATTAATCCTACAGAAAATTTATTTCATTTAGTGAAGTTAAAACTTCACAGAGAGGCGATTAACTTCAACATCAGGAAAGAAACATACCAGCAATTTTCCACCCGTGTGATTAGAACACTGATGACATTCTCAGTAGAAACAATCAGAAGCTACCAGACTTGATGCATAATAGAATATTCCGAGGAAAAGGCTACAGAACAAAATATTAGAAGCTATATGTCTTCAATTTAATATGTCTTCAATTTAAGGTGTCTTCAATTTAAGGTTTTCGATTTAAGGTGTAAAACGCACCCTTTGAGAAGCCTGAGAAACGCACTTACAAATAAATGGAATGCTCTAACTCAATTATCATTTATTTACTCAACGACCGGATGATCGTAACTGTCACGAACGAGGAAGGAAAATTAACTTCAAATTGATATTCTGTAGATGTTTCGGGTCAAATTATAATTTAATATGGCTTTCTTGAAGATTTCGTACCTATTTACACGATTAACAGCGAGTTTGAAGCAAGTTTCAACGGTTAACAGCGGTTAACGCAACATTTTTAAGGAGAGGACTCTTTCAATTGCTTGTTTAAATGCGAGCGAAGTCTGTTAACCGTTAAAAGCTCTTGTTAACCGTAGCTATATTTCTACAGCTCCTTTCTAATGACATGTTAATCGACTCAGGATTGCTGAAAGACTTTATAGACGTTAAATAAAGTCGCTGGAAGACACCGAGTAAATTCCTTATGTTACTCCCTTGGGATTTACTTTCCATCTACAGGCCATCACGTCGCTTTGACGATCTTCAATTTCTCCATTTTTAACAAACATTATGGGGCCTTTAGAGTGAAAGATGTTGGTCTGTCTCTATATCGATAGAAATGTCTTGTTCACACTGTGTTTTTGGTGCGGGTAAAGGAACAACATGCCCCTCAAACAGTAATAAAAGATCGCGCCAAGAAATATAATAATTGGCGACTACCGAAAGTCATTTCAAAAAGATACATTAAAATCCGCAACTCTCTATAAGATTTTGCTCAAGACAACAATTCCAATGCTTAAAGCGTGTCTTAGCAACCTGTCAAAAAATGTATCTTTTCAAATAATTACTCATTTTTTCGGCTTTAGAAACATAACGTGTTACAGACAATCTCGGACAAAACCTGTTGAGACAAAGTATCCTTTTTGGTACTCCAGCCACTTATCCAAACGTTCAGCTTAAAAGCCGCCCTTCCCCTCCCCCAAACTCAATGTTGCCTTATCTTGGTCGAAAATATACTGTAGAACATATGGCAATACTCAGCAACATTGACTGAGGGGGAGGGGGAGTGGGAAGGGGGGGTAAGTAGGGGTGTGTCAAAATAGAGGTGAAATTGTGTCACTGTCTCAACAGTTTTGTCCGAGATTGTCTGCGATCGCATAACCTAAAGAAATAGCATTAGTTCTGTGGTTTTTCAAACCAGGGCAACAATTTTGGAACAGTTCAGTAAGTGTGACTCGAGATATAATTTGTAAGGAAAAATAGCTAATTAACCTCATTAGTGACGTCACAAAAGGAAAGAATTGTGTGTCCTTACACTGCAAGTATGGCCTTCCGGAGAGTTATTGAGGCGAAAAGACGAACTTATGCAATGTTTGTGTATCCAAAGGATGTGTGGCCAAACAACATAGCTCTCTATCTACATAATGTGAGTTTCTACCACTAAACCAATTTAGTAGACCTAGCAAGGGGACCGCAAGGGCCAAGTTGATGCAACAAATGTGAGGGTCCTAATAGAAGTGGCACGGAAAAGGGTGCTAAAGTATGCAGCGGCGGGAGAGTAATAAAAGTTATTATTTTTCAAGAGCTATGGAAAAGGAGTCCTCCGGTGCACTCAGTATGAAAAAATGAATGGTGAGTTGTTTGCTTGCTTCGTGGAGAACAACTATGACGCCATGTGTATGCTGGCCAGAACGGGAACATCCCCGTCATGGATTCTGGGTGGAGACCCCAGTCAAAATTGTGTCTCTGAACAAAATATGTTGGAACGCAGGGGTTCTCAGCTATTAAACATACTAACCAGTGCCCAGAAGCCCGGACATTAATCCTACAGAAAATTTATTTCATTTAGTGAAGTTAAAACTTCACAGAGAGGCGATTAACTTCAACATCAGGAAAGAAACATACCAGCAATTTTCCACCCGTGTGATTAGAACACTGATGACATTCTCAGTAGAAACAATCAAAAGCTACCAGACTTGATGCATAATAGAATATTCCGAGGAAAAGGCTACAGAACAAAATATTAGAAGCTATATGTCTTCAATTTAATATGTCTTCAATTTAAGGTGTCTTCAATTTAAGGTTTTCGATTTAAGGTGTAAAACGCACCCTTGAGAAGCCTGAGAAACGCACTTACAAATAAATGGAATGCTCTAACTCAATTATCATTTATTTACTCAACGACCGGATGATCGTAACTGTCACGAACGAGGAAGGAAAATTAACTTCAAATTGATATTCTGTAGATGTTTCGGGTCAAATTATAATTTATATGGCTTTCTGAAGATTTCGTACCTATTTACACGATTAACAGCGAGTTTGAAGCAAGTTTCAAACGGTTAACAGCGGTTAACGCAACATTTTTAAGGAGAGGACTCTTTCAATTGCTTGTTTAAATGCGAGCGAAGTCTGTTAACCGTTAAAAGCTCTTGTTAACCCGTAGCTATATTTCTACAGCTCCTTTCTAATGACATGTTAATCGACTCAGGATTGCTGAAAGAATTTATAGGACGTTAAATAAAGTCGCTGGAAGACACCGAGTAAATTCCTTATGTTACTCCCTTGGG
>NW_027180191.1:110000-111948 GCF_036669925.1 Montipora capricornis | reverse complement strand
GAGTTTTCCAGCTTTTGCCGTACTCAGTTTTTAGTCCTTCCCATGCTGTTTTGTAGCTGATTTCCCTGGTTGTTAGATTGCCAATAATTTCTCTAACTTCAGGCCTCACCATCTGAAATAGACATCCAAATTGTTTTTTCGCCGCTGATAGGTTCGTTGTGAACTTGTATAGGCCCAAGTAGGCTAGTGTATGCTAATGTAGGCTAGTGTATGCCCATGTAAGCTAGTGCAGGCCCACGTAGGCTACTGTATGCTCAAGTACGCTAGTGTATGCGAATGTAGGCTAGTGAACGCCCACGTAGGCTAGTGTATGCCCATTTACGGTATTGTATGCCCGTGTAGGCTAGTGTATGCCTATTTAGGCGTTGAACGCCCATGTAGACTAGTGTATACCCATGTAGGCTAGTGTATGTTCATGTGGGCCAGTGGATGCCGTGTAGGCTAGCAAGTGTACGCCCATGTAGCCAAGTGTAAGCGAGTGTATGGTATGTACACTAGTGTATGCCCATGCACACTAATGTGTCATTCCTAGGATAGTGTTGACCATGGTAACCACAATATGAGTGCTACACCACGTATCCACCCAAAGCAGGGGCCGCAACTCTACAAAAGTTCAACCTCGGCGCATATTCATTTATTATATGAAGGAGAGTTTTTTACTGGGAACTAAACCACTCGTAGATTCCATACGCCACGTAATCCGGGACCCGAGTGGCGTATTTTCCGTATGTCACCTTTGTGATTGTCGTATCGTTCGATGACGTCACGATTCCCGCTTTTGCTTTTGTTGAATTGGTTTCTCGCGTCGCGTTTGTTGTTTACAATAAAAGCATGGCGTGCAGGTTTGCGTCCATCAGCGACAATGAAGCTAAAGAGTATACAGAAAAACTTGAAAACGAGAACACGAAAAAGAAAACACGAAGAAGAATTTTTTCTGTTTGCTATAAAGCCCAGCCGTATTTGTAAAACCTGACTACTTTGAAATAATAACATCGGAAATATTCAAATATTTAGTCTCCATATAATAAAAGAACATTACACGTGCGCTCCAAGTATGAATTTTATGTTCTCGGGGCAATAAAATATTGCTTCTTGCCACTCGAAAAAATATTCATATCTTCTCGCCACCGTGTAAATATCCGCTATATCTCGCGAGACAGATGGATGCCAAAAAAGCTCGGGTTTTTTCGCTTCTCTGGCCCTTTTCAAAGGACATCTCCGGCATTTTAAGAATTCCATTGGATACTATGTCCTTTAAAGCCAATTTAAGTCAACGATTGGGTAAAGGTTAACTCTAGTAAGCTTGTAAATCCGTATCATGAATTTACATTGTCAATACTTTTGGCAAAGGTTTTCAATTGAAAATATTCGTGTTCAGCACGAGGTTATTTTTCTCGGTTAAAAGTTTGCCTTGAGGATTTAGTGAAGATCTTTTATATCTGGATACTATACGATGCTATTTTGCTTTTTTAGTATTGATATAGTTGTGTTCTTCACTCGATATTCTTTGGGATATTTGTCTCTGAAATTAGTTATTTCATCCATCAATTGTTGTTATACACGACTTTCATAATGGCCGACGGCGCGGGGGACTGGTATGTAACTGTACCATGAAACGATGTCAGTAGGGCCACGTTAGCTTTGCGTTCTGTGCTTTGTAAAAAAATCAGAGGGTCACGAGGTTCCGCCCGCGTTACTTCGATCAAATACCGCTAACAATAGAATATTTTAAAAATGCCACTGAACTGTTGTGTTCCGGAATGCCCAAAGAAAGTCTACCGCGATGAAAACGGTGAGAAAATCTCGTTCTTTAAATTTCCGACGGGAAACCCAGAGAAGAAAAGGTGGCTTCACGCGATAGGAAGAGAAGAAGGGAGGCACTTCAAAGTAACCGAGTTCACAAAGATATGCTCCAGACATTTCAGGACGGGTGACCTCAGGAAAACTC
>NW_027180191.1:100000-102500 GCF_036669925.1 Montipora capricornis | reverse complement strand
AGAAAAAATAGACCTAGAAAAGATATATCGCCACACGCGAAAATAAACTTAATAACTTTTACTCGAAGTGAAAAGATTTCATGTAGCAGTAAACATCTTTTACCTTCAAGACAAATAGTGTGTTTGTTCGAAACTGTAGACTTAAAGACTTATAAGTATTGTAAGCAATCCGTAATGTTTTCTTAATAAACAGTGTATGGCCAGTTATCAACATTTTATTTAACTTATCTAACTTATTGAACCATGCTATTACAAACAATGTAGAAATGTGTTGTCCGTATTGTAAGTACGACATTGTTTGTAGTTAACGCGTCCAAACCTTTGTAATCAGTGTTGTTGTATCCAAAAACAAAAAAAAAAAGGGACAGTCGATCGAAAAAATTCCTGGGGAAGGGCAGAGATGTTCTATCATGATCAGAAGGAAGAAATTAATCACGAGCTAGGCAACCACGAATATGCACGTGATCACCTTGTGTCAGGCTCTTGTTTACAATGAATGAAGAATGTTAATCGTTCGTCGCTCTTAGAGTCAAACAACGTACCCTTTAGCCAAGAGACTTAAGTCTTTCTCTTTTTTAAATTTTGTTTTAATATTTAACTGAATATTTATATTTCATCTGTCGGATCGGGAAGCCTTCTTTGTCGGGTTATTGACCCAAGACCGGACTCTTACCTAAAACAATGTTGATCAATCCATTCACTGAAGAACCATTTCTTTCAATAATGAAGCAAAATGGACAACAAGCTTTCTTTCAAATAATATTTACTAACAAGAATTAAACAAATTTCAAATTGAAGACTCTGCTGAGATGAGTAAAGATAAATAAAATTATGAATAATCAGAAAATTGTAAACACGGGACTACTCAAGGTGTTCGATTCCGTCTCTGGTATCCAACTCCAAAACGGTTACCAGAAAATTTCCCTTTTGGATTCAGTGTCGTACATAACATCACAGTAAATGAAATATTAACGAGAACTCGACAAAAAGGTAAATCAGCGACTAAATTTTTGTGCGCGTGGCGATGTTTATTTCAAGCTTCTTATGCAAAAGCTTGACAGAGAATATTAAATTACAAAAAATACTCCACTTAAAGAAAAGGCTTTACTTTTGGCCGAAAAATGTCACAAAAACCTTTCCAGCGTAAAATGTATTGAAACAAACAAAATATTTGCTATTAAAGGCAAAAAAAAACCCTTCCCATTTTAATTGCGTTCGTGCAAACAAGAAACACAGCAGCAATTAAATAAATTTCAGTCTAACAGTTCAGGATCTTAAAAGCCTTTTCGGAAGAACCTTGACCGTGAATAATGAAGCACAAAATAGACAACAAGCTTTCTTTCAAAAAATTCTTCACTGTCACATTTCCAATTATTTTTGACTGAAGACTGTGCAGAGTTGAGTACAAAATAAAAAGTCAATTGCCAGGCAACTGAGATGCGACTTCTGTAAACACTGTGATGTATTCAAGGCGTTCGATTCCTTTTAAACTTATACAGAATTTGCCATAACACCACAGCTAACCATATATCATTAAAAACAAAGCTCATTTTGTGATATCCGACGGCGAAAGATGCGATTGTTGTCGAAGACCATTACTCGCCGCTTTAAAGATTCTAGATATTTATTTTTACCGCCTGTCGTGTTTATTCAATTGACTTCCAATTATTGAGCTCCATAAGGGCATATTTTGTTTAAAGATCCATTAAGACGCCATTCGCGTTACAATGACTTTCGACGCCCTTGCAAGTTAATTAAATATTCTACTGTGTCCACCGGATAAATCTACGCATTTCTACCACCCCCTGAAACGGACCAAACATACGCTCAGATGACTCTATGCACAAAGACATTACTTAGGAGGGGAGAAATAGGAAAGACTTTTCCCGACACCGGAAAAGAAAAAAAATTTGAAAACGACTAAATTCAACCCATTTTCCGACTGGGATTGCCATACTGGAAAACCAGTAAAGAGCCTCTTTAACACTCAACATCACACGGCGACCTTTGAGTTTCCGCTTGGTTACGACTCTTTGTTTGTGACTTGGTAACGATTTTTTGTTTGTCTTTGTTTGTCGTCCCTGATCTACTTTGGCGCCAGATAAAACTCAATCGATTACAAAACTGTCTTGAAGCTTCTGTTGCCGAATTAAGTCATTAAAGTGAACGTAACCGACAAAAATCCATCAAACGTGCCCTGGCTTGGTCGATTCGACCAACGTTAGCTATATTTATAAACCATATCTTACTTAACGTAAACGACAGTAGCGGTTTAATATAGACTATATTGGTCTCAGAATGTCGTGTACCTTGGTTTTAGCGCAATACAATGACATTTCAATCTGAGTAAAAGCAATTTTCTTCTTACCTTTTGGTTGCTTGTTTCTTTTAGCTTTCACACGCAGAAAGTGGTTTGATTCGTTCGCCTTCACCACGCAGGAATGGCTCAGGTTTTGGTAAGGCGGAAGCTTGGCAGAAAATATCGCCTTCAATCTCTGAG
>NW_027180191.1:85000-90000 GCF_036669925.1 Montipora capricornis | reverse complement strand
GGTGGTACTTGATGTGATTCAGCCTCACCTTTTTTGGAGCAAAACACCTCGTACCGGCACTGATTGGCATCCTGATTGCCTTTTATCACATCGAGATCCCTTTTCATGGTGGAAATGCTTCTACACTTTCTATGGTAATAGACTTCAGGAATTTCATCTAGTGAATTAACCCGTATTCCAAGAATATCCTCGTGATGTCTCAATTCTGCAGCCCGTCTCAGTGTTCTCCATGATTCTTCAAAAGTCGGGCTTACCAGCGCTCCGTCATCGTCACTACAATGAATCAAGCAATACATTTCCCTTCTTGCACGCTTCGCTGGAATTTCTGCGTCCCCATACATGCCTGACAGACCGTTGAACTCTTTTGAAATGTAATAGAATCCACTTCTAGTCAAGCCACCACTATAGTACCAGTCTTCCCGGCCATACCACTACGGGAGAAATAATTTAAACAAAAATGCCAACACTTTTGGTGTGAAATTGTGCTTTATTGTTATCATTTTTTTTAAGAGCCCAACTTACCTACCTTTCCCATTTACCGAAAAAAATAGTGTAAGATAAATGGTGAAAACGCCACGGAGTAAATTTCCCACCGGATACTCAACTTGAACCAATCCTTTCCAGAAATTATTCTAGGCTACATATTCTACATATTCTATACATATTCTGCTATTTTATTCTAGGTACATATTGTCAGCAATTTCTTTTTCAATTTTTATTACTCTACATAAAATATATCTTTTAGTTATATGTAATGGAAGCGTTTTACCGAAAAAAATAGTGTAAGATAAATGGTGAAAACGCCACGGAGTAAATTTCCCACCGGATACTCAACTTGAACCAATCCTTTCCAGAAATTATTCTAGGCTTAAAATTCAATTCACGAAAGTAAATACCTACTTAGTACATATTGTTAGCAATTTCTTTTTCAATTTTTATTACTCTACATAAAATATATCTTTTAGTTATATGTAATGGAAGCGTTTTACCACGGTAGCTTGACACATGTCACGCTTCTTACCTGCAAAAACCTCTCATTGTCTTTGCAAAGGAACACCTCTAATGGGAGATAAACTTGCTGTATATTTTGATTTTCAATTTTATTTGACTTTCATTAAGAACAAACAAGTTTGCGGTGGTAAAAATGAGATTTCTCAATGAGCAAAAATTAGGCCCTCGATTCTCATTATGCTACGTGCGTTACATTTAAGGTCACGTGACAGCCTTAGGCTACCAGTACAGACTTGCTATCATATATTTTTGGATTCTACTCATGATAAGCTCTAATTTGATATATGATAGCCTTTGCCACCTCAGGTGGTACCGATCCGCCATTTTTAGCCACTTGGCTCATGGACTATTTAGACCAGATAAATTTTTTGAACGGCTTCAAGAAGCGTGTAAATTTGGAATCCAGACATTTGTGCAAAATGTGAGAGAAGAAAATTAGCATACAAGAAAATCAAGCTATGTCTTATTACTACGCTTTATTTAACAAATAAATAAGCCTTGACTGTGCTCTGTTCTGTTGTAAAGCACGCAGGGAGCGGCTAGAGCACGAAAGAAGTGTAGGGGAAAACACGAGCCGATAGGCGAGTGTTTCTCCCAACTTCTTGAATGCTCTAGCCGCTTCCTAAGTGCTTTACAACAGAACAGAGCACAGTCAAGGCTTCTTTATTTGTTTTATGATAAAGAACAAGTAATTTTCTTCAAAAATTCTACTTTATGTTTAATGTGTTATCACGATCGGCAACAATAATGTTCCCATCGCTGTCAATTGACAAGCCATGAGGATTCCGAAGCTGGTGATCCCGGCTTCCTCGTCCTCCAAACTGATGAAGATAATGACCCTCATCAGTAAACAGTTGAACTCGGTGGTTATTACCGTCTGCCACTATAATCTTATCATTATGAAACGCTATTCCAGCAGGAAAGTTAAACTGTCCCTGCTGATTGTCCTCTTTACCAAACGATCTTAAGTGAGTTCCATTACTGGCAAATATCTGTACTCTGTGGTTACCAAAATCACTCACAGCAATCTCATCTTTGTCATTCACTGCTACCCCCCAAGGACTGGAAAGCATTCCAGCATCCGAACCCTGTTCTCCAAAGGATAGCACAGGTCTGAACTGTCTGCGTTTGACTTGAACCTCAAAAGGGCTGCCATGAACATGTTCTCCATTGACTTTCACGGATGCCTGACATGTACCGGTTTCTTTGGCAAAATAGCGGAGCTTGTAAGTGCCATCTTTGTTGTCTTGGATTTGAGACTTGATCGCACTGTCACGGCCTTCACGATTTCTGATTTCCAATGTCACGCGGTCGTGTTTTTGGTAACATTGTTCTTTTCGTGCGTTCCTTGTTGTTACAACAATCTCACCTTCAAGTCCAACAGTTCCCTCAGTAATCCCTTTTCCCTCAGCAACCGAGGTTTTCGAGCTAGTTCTGCTGATAAAACCTACCTGTTGGGCTTTTAGATCATCAAACAACATTTCCTTCCTTTTAAAGGTGAAGACATTTTCGATGTCACAGTCCCCTGAATCTTCTTCAACCTTTTCCTGAACTATTTTGTCCAAAAATTCATGGGGCTGCATGATTTGAGAGTTTGTGCTTCGCTTTAAAATCATTTGGGTTTTTTCGATATCTGCTTCTTGCTTTTTCACTTCTTCTTCAATCTCGAGCCTTTTCTCTCCTAGAAGCTGCAACGCTTCTCGCACATCGTTTTCCACCTCATCAAAGATGTGATTCTTTTGCGCTTCAATGGCGGCAATGCAAGTGTCGGCAAACTGCTGCACATCCCTTTTCACTCCTGCGGCTTGTTCTTGAATTGAAATGCAGTTTCCATCAATTTTCGCGATCCTTGTCATCTTCTCCAGCGCTCTTCTTTTCTTTAATTCAATTGCTTCATTGACTCTCGATTTGCGTTCCTTTGCGGCATCTTCCAAAACAATCTTAGCGTGACCGTCGTGATCTGTTAGAGCACAAGCGTTGCAAATAGCTATATTGCACACCTGACAGAAAAACTTCTGTTTTTTCTTCTCGTGCTTGCCACAAAGTGTTGGCTGCTTTAAAATGGTCTCAAAGTCTTCGTCTCGAAAGTCTTTCAAAGCCAAAGCGTGGTGTTCCTTAAATGTTTTTACCCGGTTATGCAGAGGGAGGCAGTCATCACACCAGAACGAACAACAAGTGAAGCAGTAAGCAGATTCTGCGTTTGTTTTTTCGCAATTGCCACACTTGATGCCGATCGTATTGCACTCTGTGACAGGCAAAGCGTCCAACAAACTGTTGATACGAAAGTTTGTTGGAAAAGCGTTAAGATCACCGTTTCCAGGGATCCTGAAATTCTGCGTACACTCGGGGCATGAAATAGTGTCTCGAATTCCGCTCGTTTGTTGAATCCTTTGCAGGCAATGAAGGCAAAAACTGTGTAAGCATGGAAGCTGCTTTGGATTAGTGAACCTTGTCATACATAAGGACAACAAGCGTGTTCATGAATATTGTCTAGAAAGGATTTGATATCCATGATAAACGAAGAGAGTAAAACGGATTTCCGTGTTGAACATTGTGTGACGTTGGTTCACTGTTGTCTGGTTTTATGAGCTTAACCAATAAAAATGTCTAAAGTCAAGTGTTCAAATATCCTGGATTTCGTAGAAAGTCACCGTGACATCATAAAATTGGTTGCATTTTGTCAGGGGTAAATATTTTTGTTTCGCGCCTCAAATCTATAGAAAGCGTAAACACGACATAAAGAAACCATGTCTGGATTTTTAAGCCTAGCAAGAAAAAACACGGGTATTAAACAAAGACTAGACCCTCCGTGAGGGTACACTGGGTTGCCTGTGGTACGTGCACCGTACCAGACATTTTTTTTCAAGTTGGGTGGCCATTAAGAAGTCATACCAGACGTAATATGTAGCTCTAACAGTGCACGATATTGTTTTGGTATTGTCTATCATTGTAGTGCCATGGTAGAAGTCTTGGGTAAATAGTCTGAGAAGACATGTGGTTACTAGCAAAGTACTGAACCCAGAAAGATTGAAGAAAATAAATGGAAAGTGAGAAACATTGGCTTCTGGGCTGACATGTTAATAAACTTCTTTTCACCACAAGTTTAAGCGTGCCCTCTGAGCATCTGACAGCTTTGTAATACCGAAGTTCACTGACGTTAATCCCTGTTCTGCAGGGTTAGTGTTTGGATGGGAGACCAAAATAATATGCCCCTCATAAAACAGAAGCATCGGACCGAAAATACTATTAACGCTAACAAATGCGAACTCAGCAAGGTACAGATTTTGTTAGCTTGCTTTATGCAAAAACAAATATTGATGCAAAAGTAAATAAATGTTGATACACAGTAGAGAAAGAGCAGAAGGAAGTTTCCAGGACGATCGCTCGAGAATAACATATTTACGACATGAAAACAACATTTATTTTGAACCGTGAATATAGAATATAAACAGTTACGATCAGCGACAAACATTTTGGGGGATTTTTGCAACGTTCAATTTTGTTGTGTGGCTTACACGAAGTGTAAACCACTCAATGCCATGGCCCAAGATATTTATTCCGATTATTCCTGGATTTGTCACGGTGAACAGAGTGGCTGTCACGTGGTTTACTATCGTCGAAGACAGGCCCCAGTCTACGCTCGACTAAGCTACGTAAACTTCTGAGCTTCAGAAAGCGGCCATTTTGTGGGTGTTACACAGCGCGTTGTCGAAGATCGTTTTTTTATCTAGTTATTCGTTCTTCTTTGCTGCTTGGATTTTACACGCCGGCTTTCCTACAGTCGGCTTGTCTTCTAAGTTCGGATTACAGCGAGGAGTTGTGCTCTCACAGGGCAACATTTCAATTCACGGTCTGGACCTTTGGTACAGGTTGCGTCACATGAAAACTTACGAGTCATTATTGACTCTCGCAAGCCATCATTTAACGGCTTCAATCTGCTCAGCAGACCTGCTTGAATATCTGAAAGTATTTGAAAGGCTCTGAAGTTA
>NW_027180191.1:75000-77500 GCF_036669925.1 Montipora capricornis | reverse complement strand
GCAAAGATCCGCACGGTGTTCCCCGTTCCGTCTGTTGCTTGCGCCCAATTGTACGTGCATCAGATTTATCAGTGCGTGCGCAATGGACGACCCTGGAATACACCCAAATTGATCGGGTCCCAGACGTTTCAGAACTGCTGGTTTCACATGTTCGTGGACGACGTAGTGCTCGGCAATTTTGGATAACGTTGCTGTCAATGAAATAGGTCTCAAGTCCTTCGCCGTATCCTCAACAATCTTTGTTTTGGGAAGAAGGGTGATATTTGCACATTTCCAAATATCCGGTTAAGTCCCTTGACTAATAGAGGAATTGATGATACAACGAATGGGCTGAACGAGCTCGGGAGCGAAGTCACGCAAGACCCAGTTTGGGATATAATCTGGGCCCCAGCTTTGGAGGAGATGCCCGTACTAAGACCTTTGAGGGTTGCTTCCAGTGAAATAATGGGAGTTTGCATTCAAACAAAAGAATACTAGAATGGCGGCCATTTTGGAAAAGGTGTATCCGACTTCATTTCCCAGAACAATTCTATCAAACACGCTTAATTAATTTTATCATGAATCTGTCACAAGCAGAGGCTGTTGCAGAGAGAATGGAACAGAGCCAGTCTGAATTAGAGCAGCCTCCAACACATGTCAGGCAGCTGTGGAAAGGGAAATTCCCACGAAGATCAGCAAGTTTATGTCCAAGAAAGCGAATCTCAGGTGCTGGTGGGTGAAAACAGGAGAACACCTCCTATAACCTCCCAGCTACTACCAAGTATCATTGCCACCACCATTTAAGGACTGTGCCTACTAATTCAAAAGTTTTCTTGCGCGCTTTATGAATATGCGGGAAAAGCAGACCTTAACAGGTGTTCCTGTAATCCAAATAGAAAATCGGACAGTTGGCAACTACGCATTTTCCAAATATAACTTATCAACAATATTTGTACAAAGCTTTAAAATGCAAAACAATGTATGGCGTTCTTTTCCAAATATTTGTTTGTCCCCTCAAATTTTGAATAAGCATCCTTTTGCTTACTCTTGGGACCATTGTAATCCCAAGAGAACTGGAATCAATGCATATGCAAAATTTAGGGGAGGGGGGAGGGCGGGCAAACAAAGAGTGTTATGGCACTTTTCAAAGTGTCTATATATAGAAGGCATCGTTCTTCATCACGACAGATAATCCAATCTGGCGAGCAACAATTCAAACAGCAATACAGCGACGGAAGCCTTAAAAATATTGGTTCCTTCTGTATCGGAGCACAGATTGCGTAAAACAAAAGAAACAAAAGACAGCAAACAAAACAACTCGAAATAAAGGCTAATCCCAAATGACTAAAAATACAATGCTTTCCGGGACCTACAGAGAGACCCAAAATAATACCAAGGTGAGAAAAGTTACTGTTATCTAAAAAAAGAACAGCAGATTTGTTATAGTACGTAGATACCGATGAAATGATGATTTTCCTTCTTACGAAAAAAAACATATATCCTCACCGCGGGCAGTGAACACATGTGAGGACATAGGTGTCGTCATGGTAACTAAGACAATTAGCCAATCATACGTGAGCTTCCCCTTCATTGCAAGATACTCCTTTCCTGTAATATAATTTTTCTCTACTACATTAACACTTTTATTGGCCATTTGATATTATCATGATTTGTTTTTCATAACTTTCATATCTTGTTTCATGTTACACAACATGCGTTTTTAGGGGTTGGTGACCATCTTTTCACCATTTCACTAATGAATAAAAAAGTTGTTTGATCTGGAAATTTCATCAATATCTTCGGGATACCAATTTTATCTTCTCGAGCTGATAGTTCCTCGCGAACAAGTGAGAGACTGCCATCACTCGTGAGTAAAATTCGTATCCCCGAGCTGCCAAGTGATAGTGGAGCTCCGCGCGAGCCCAAGGCGCGCGCGCGCGCGGAACACCATAGTTAAGAAAATATGCGAGAATTATAGCCATGACGTCATCGACCGTCCGTCCGTACCTACGTCCACCCTTCCATGTATGCCAATTTGACCAGTATCATGCTAGTTTACAGCATACATCTTTGATATTGGACGTACATGTTTTGATCAACTGACACCTGTCAAAACAAGGTATCCGCTGTCCAGTATCATGTGACCATATCGTGGGCTCGCTCAAGCATAGATGTCACCGAGATCAGCTGCTTTTTTTAAGTTGACCGCTGACCAGGTACTGGTTTTCGATTGGATTGTAGGCTCAACCTAGGCCAACTCATTTTAAGATAAGCGAGGCTTCATTCTTCGAGCGCTTTTTGTGGCTCGACGAGGCTAAACGACCATACTTCGTCGACTATAGTTCAGCACAGTCAACGTTTTTCCTGTTCAGGTAGAAAACGGTTTGGAAAATGTTTTCTTTCTGCATTTTTCGCTGGTTTCAATCCAGTTTGACATATCATGATAACTGTGGTCCACACTGGCGGCTACCGTGAGTTATTCAAGTCAAGCGTCGGTGGGATATAAACTTAAAGCTGAGTG
>NW_027180191.1:57500-72500 GCF_036669925.1 Montipora capricornis | reverse complement strand
AAACGTTTCGTTTCCATCAAAAAAATTACTTTATTTTTTCCCTTTTAAATACCCTCTGCTCATTCCTAAAATAGCTACTAGAATCTGACCCATAAAAAGAAACTACTTGTAAGTTTGGGCTGCTTAATCCAAGGCCGGCGTCTGCGCATGTTGCTTATATGTTGGAAAATAATCAGTCGTAGCCTAGAATGGCCTGTTAATAACCTCATAGAGGTATCGACTATCAACATTGAAATTCAAAACAGATAAAATATGCTTCATAAGGACCTCAGAGCTATGAGCTCCTCCGGTGCTAAATGCAATTAGGGTGTTGTCTTCAAAAGCCCCTCGTCCCTAATTCCTATTATTATTCTAGTCTATGAAATCGTTTGCATCCAAGGAGTTTTCAGTCGCCAAGCTTCATGTCGAGCTATGTTCACTATGCACCGATCTACGTCAAAATTATATGGTGCTCTGTTCTGTTCTTAGCTTGTCCATAAGTCGCCATGAAGGTCCTTCATGTCAACATTAACTTTAACAAACATGGTATCATCCCTGACAAATCCACCCTGTCGGAGTTCTACGTGAGAGAGAAGTGTCGGACAGCCTGAGGCAATATTCATATCCGACGTTGGTTTCTTAAAACTTGAGCTGTTAGGATCTGGACGAAAAGCATCACTGGCGTCCTTGATCTTGTTCTGGTCCATAATTCTAAAATGGACCTTGTGGAGGAAAGGCCAGGGTAATAAGGCATCGTATTCACCGCGCATGATGACAAAGAAGACCGACACGTGAGTTCCTTTGCCCATCCCATCACCATTTAGGTAAAGACGGGCACACACTTTGTAACCAAACCTCCCAACGTAGAACAGAGGGCTGTAAATGGAAATTGTCTTCCCAGAAACAGCTTCTTGGAATCTTAGATTATACTGGTCGATTTTCCAAAGATAAACTCCATTATATGACGTTGCCTCGAGCATCTGAATCTGAAGATTTTGTCCTGAAAGTTGAATTTCATGCAAAGCCAGCTGGTTCTCATGTCTTTCCATACGCCGTTCACAGGTGGTGTGATAATTTGACAAAGAACGTGGTCTCGTCCCGTTTTCTTTTGAAGTCAGTGTGATTTCCTTGACGAGCGCTAGCTCGCTTTGCAAATTGTTAACCCTTGTTTCGTGTTCCTTTACAGTGTTCAAAATTTCCTCAATCTGCGTAGAAAAAACGGTTCCGTTTCCTTCATCCGCGGCGGCATCATCATCAAAGGTACTGCGTAGTTTCTCTAAGTCGTTTATTTGCCCTGTGATTGAGCTCTCTATCAAGGACATTTTCGTTTGATGAGTTTGGATATTGATTTTTGCCGCCAGAAGCTCCTCGGTTTGATTTTGAAGTTGCAGCTCCAAGTTGTTCTTCTCTTTCTGCAAGTGGTCGATCTGTTCTTCAATTTGTATAAACTTTCTTCGGTTTTCAATACTTGATTCAGTGATTCATCTTTTCGACGTGGATCTTTATAGTGGATTTCAGGTGATTATCAACAGATCCTTTTTTACCCTGTTGACCAAAAAAGACCTTACATCAGACACCACTTAACATAACTTAAGTAAGTAATTTTCATTTGCTAGCCTCATGAATTTCTTTAACAATGACCCTCAAATTAAGATTGGCTAAATAATTGATCACCTCAGCTTTCCCTGTTCTCTGCAAACCCTAATCATTAGTCGTGGCGATTTCTTTAACCAAGAATCCATGGTCATAACCTGTGGGCAGTTTTATAAATAAGCTTTGGCAATTTTAGTTTAATTACAGACGAGATCAGCGAAAAAACATCAAAACTTTCTCCAGGAAATCTTCTGTTTTCACTCAAATTTTATGATCTTAAGAAGCCTCGTCTTTCACACTGACAGTAATGCATCTTTCTTTTTTCTGAAAGTATTTTAAACTCCAAATAGCAACTGTTCTCTCAAGTTATCAAAAGGCACTCACTTTGAATTCGCAACCATGAATGAAAAACGGGCACGGTACTTCCGCGTGAGGACACTCCTTGGTCAAGTGGTCATCCAACATGTCACGTGGTATGGTCTCCTTTCCGCAGAGTAAATGACATTTTACGGGAAATTTCCCGCACAAACCAAAATGATCCTGCAGATAAACAGAAGAACTTGTGTTTTCGGCTCTCTACTCAAAACGGATGAAAATGAAACGATATCAGGATAAAATTAGGTAGTATTGAGAATAGAAAGCGAAAATATATGTTTGTCTATTCAGAGACAATAGGGACCTTAAGATCTACGACGGCGACGTCGACGAAAACGTCACCTCAAAATAGAACTTTGCTCTAGTTAAAGTCTTTCGCGATTATTCCATCTCGTTCACGTCCTACAATGTGGGCGAACTATCCTAAAAATAAATTGATACGAGCGGTTTCAGAGTAAAAATAGAGAATGAAAGATTCTCTGTTACATGCTCACGTTGTCGTCAAGACCTAACATTTCGTGATTTCACGTTGTCGTCATGCAGAGAACCACAAAAATATGAGGTAAAATCCGTGCTGCACAATCAGCACGATTATTAATTGTCTTTTAACCAATGATGTCATTGTTTTGTGGCGTTTTCGTCGACGTCGTCGTCGTAGATCTTAAGGTCCCTAATACAACGGCAACGGGCAACGACTTAATTCAAAGAGGAAAAAGAGGTTCGCTTATTAATCCTATGAGAGGATATGTCTCGGGTATGGATGCTGCACGAATCAACGTTAACTGAGCTAAAACGTCAAGGTTCAATTCGGTAGTTTTCTTTTAAATAATAGTGAGGAAATATGACTTAATTGCTATTTAAAACTAGCTCAATATTTCTTCTCCCATACCTTCAAGTTTCTTTGAAACACTTTTCCTCCGCAATATAGACAGATCACGGTCCTGTTAATACAGGCATTTGATGCGTGCTCTTCGAGACTTCTTCGTTCCATTCTCTCACCACAGGCAGGACACTGTACGTCACCATATTGACAGCTTGTTTCATGGGCCTGCTCGATAAAACAGTAAAAAGGAGGTCAGAATTATTATAGAAAATTAAGGATTGAAAACTACCTCATGTTTTGAGCTTTCTAAGCCGGTAACCGTAAATATCTCCACTCTTAATGATAAGTAACTGACTAATGATTACTGTTATATTTATGAGGGAATGCACCTTTGTAGTCTTTGTACTTTGTATGGGGCTATTTAGAGTGTCAAAAGAGATCGGTCTCACTTCGCTTAAGGACGTTCGCGCGAAATTTTCTAACATTGATTTTTTTCTGCAAATTTTACCATTGAAAGATGATGAGTTAGTGATGTCAAAAATGTAAAAAAAATGGGGGGTCACTGACTTCATTTTGGAGAGAACTTGCCCGGAAGAACACGCTAAATCTGAAAAAAATCCGGCTTCTTTTGCGAATAAGGCCACAGTGTCTGTAAGCCCAAAAATATTGCAAGTACATCTTTGAAGTGAAATTTTCTCTACCAATCTTTATTTAAGTGGACCCATCAAGTGAATTTATTTAACTGTTGAGGTTCCTTAAAGAACAAGTTCGCATTTAGCGACCATAGCTTCATGCGCCTTGCAGCCGCAATATGGCAGGATTCCATTTCCCGAGGACAGAAATCTTGAAATTTTTAACTTCTCACATTGATTTTTTGTTCGTTTTTGGACAATGTGGAGATAATTGTAAATAAAATCTGTTTCTGAAAAGAAAAGAAGAGGTCACCGAACATCCAAGATCGTTAAATCCAAGCAAAGCTACAGCAATGGCCAGCGCGCGCGCTTGATGGATGACGTGGCATGCGAATTTGCGTGCGCTGTAAGGGTGCGCAGTAGCAATGGGCGCGAACGTCCTTAAATGTTATTACATAATTCATCTATGGACGCGTTGAAGAAACTGAAGAAACAGGAGTCTGCCATTAGCAGTGCAAACGGGTCGTAAACTGGCTGTTAATTCGTCGACAGTGAAAATGTCTCTTGGTTTCATGTGAGCATTGCCTGATAAAGTTGCGTGAAGTTCAAGGAACGACTCTTGTGAGTGACTGGCTTCTCGACAACCTGAGCGCAGTCACGAGTCTTTTGGACTTTTCAAGAAGACTTCTGCTTAGATTGTGAATTATTGTATGCAAACGTTCTGCATGATAAATGTGACGCAGTGTATCCCTGTCAACTTTCTTATCACTTGTATCCCAAAATAGTACTAAATGTCACCCATTAGAAACATAATCAGCAAAGACAGGCCCAACCAAAAAAAAAAACTCTACGGTTAATGCTATGTCGTTGTAATTAGGTAGTTGGCCATGTTAGGACAACTTTGCGATGTGTATAAAAATAAGCATACGCCTAAATGGTTGCATTTGCCTTTGTGGATGTAAGCGACTCCCATCACTTCTGGATTCAAACCATTTACAACAATATTTAAGAATAGCTGACGGGACTCAGTAAAAGAGGATGTTTAAACGAAACTATTCACCTTAAAATTTCGGAATTCTCCTTTCCAATCGCAATTTCGATCTTTGTAATGGCAACGGCACTGGAGATCGAGTATTTCCCTTTCGCAGCATTTATCGCGGAAGGATTCGTCTTTTGAAATCCGGGTGCCATCCACGGGACATTGGAGATTTTTCTGGCTGGCAGAAGAAAAAACGGAAGTAAATAATCTAGGCTTAATTAATCGAGCATCAAAATTGTGGGAAGGTTTACGCCAAGTATTCCCCTGTTTGGTTTCACTTGCTCGGCATTCTACATCATGATTTACACAGTGGATATTTCATGAACGATTGAGGCGTTGGGTTGGCTTGGAGAGTTTCGTGGAAAACGATGGTCATCACACATTCTTTTTTTTTAACTTTGTTCGTTGCAAAACATGAAATTCGGTAATATTGAAAAGCATTCAAACTACTGCTCAAACTTTAGTCCTCTTTCATAGAAGGAACTGTGGGAGAAACAGTCCCTATGAATATACCAACGTCATTCTAAAAGAGCTGCTGGAGCTAGAGCGCGTAAAATTTGAGCCAATTGGATGCTCCTCATTTAATATCTGATATCAGCACATTAAGCTCTCAAAAAGAGCCTTATTCAAAGTTCAGTCTCGATATCTAAAGGAAAGGCAACATAATCCATTTTGAAGGAATAAAATAAATGTGTGTATAGTCATCCAACCAGCGAAAAAACTCATGATTGTAGGACCAAGGAAAGCTGACCGTCGTTTTAACAAAGGTCCAAACGATGACATCATGATCGTGGCGCCTTTCCGGTCTTTCCTTGCGACTAAGTATTAATGGCCGAAGCTACTGCCTACACTGAACAAGGTTACGCACCTTAAAAGTGATTCCAAACATAATTTGCAGAATCTATGTCCACAAGACGTTTGCCACGGTTCGTTAAAAACAGTCTTGCAAATTGGACATCTAAGCCTTTCATCTGGTTCATTGACAAAGTTAACCATAGTAGTGTATATATCCTGCACAAACGTTTGAGACTATCGTCTTTTAATCATTTTGACAACCACCCGTTTAATTTATCTTATGAAAAGGGTTTTACCCCATATTTTAAGAATCATGGTTCTTCTTTTAGATCGCCGTCGGAACTTTGACATGAAGTAATATGCATAAAGTTGCCACGTTCGTCATGACAAAAAACATGTTACGATCCAGCAAAAGCGAACAGCAAAAGCCAAAGAAAGAAAAAAACAAAAACAGGAAATGGCTTTAACTGTCCACGCGATAAATTTAAACGAATTGCGAAGTAAAGTTTAAAAATGCTACTAATGTTCCAATTACTTCCGGTTCCGGTTCCGATTTACCTTCTTTTGGTTTCGATTCAATTTCGCTTTAAGTCAAAAGCCCTTGCAAGACATTTCTAGGCTCCTAGCTAGTTGTAATGAATAAAGACTGTCTGAAGAGATGTTTGCACCATAAATAATTTTATCTGTTCGGATATCTTATAGCTGAAAATTGAAGTGTCCGAAAATTTTAGGGAATGATATCTTTATTTCAGAAATTGCTAGCTAAACGTTTACCTCCTAAGAACTTCCAACCGAATCAATTGCTCATCCGGAACTGCTAGATGACCTTTTCAACTGCCAAAAATTGCAAAAACCATCCCTTCTGAAAACTTTTCCCTGGTTGCGAGTCTTTTAGGTGATGTTTTAGTAAAGAAATCTGTACTGAGCTGTTTGGCAACAAAGAACCGAAATTCATAGAACATTTTGACTACCCCGAACACATATTTCACCGAAGATTATCGTTGGGTTCCCCTTTTGGTTAAGGCAACCGTCAGTTAAACGCTTCCTATAATGATGCTCAGTGAATTAAATTTTTCTGTGCAGATTTTGTCATAGTAATACTTGACTGGGGAAATATTGTCACGAGACGAAAGCCAATTACGTTCTACAACACCCCTGTATCACTTGTTCTGAATAGCTGTACTGCGGAGGATGCTCTACAAGTTCAAGCAGTGCTGGACAGTTCCTCTAAATATCAACACGATACTCTGAATATAGAATAAAAAATACCCTTCATCCTGACCTCACAATATGGTATCAACTGTTATACAGATATCCCACCCGAAACCCGGAAACCGGAAACCGCAACAGTTTCCGGTTTCCGGACCGGAATCCGGAAACCAGAACCAGAACATCAACAATTCGCGGGAACTACAACAACTCACCGACTCCTTGTACGCTTCCGGCGCTATAATCCCCACATTCAAGTATTAAATTCTGAGGAAATATTAACTGTAAAATGGATCTCACCTTCTTATACTGGATATAAAGACTTGAACATGGTGATAGCATCATCAAGCTGAGGCAGCCACGTCACAATAAAGGAACTTGAGAACCCAGTCCTTCCAACTCTCATCATTTAGTCGTGAGACTCACGATTTCAGAACTCATCTCACGGTCTCACAATAGTACCCTCTGAGTTGCGTCTAGAGGATAACTGACAAACCTCTCTGCGCCCGGATACAACTTGGTGTTGTTTCTGATCCGCTTTAGCTTGCGTAACAAACGTTTCCGAGGAGAAACATACAAGATGAGTTTGAAGATTGTCCTGACCGCACGAAAATTGGGGCGAAATACAAAAACAGTGTTAGTCTGAGAACACATAAGATTACGTATTTCAGGCGGTCGTTTCTCGGGCCGGAAATACGTCTGTGTTTGCAGGCTAAAACAATGTAAATGCAAGAAAAAGTTATCAGCTAGACTGGTCTACTGCTCTTTAATTACATCAATCATGGATTAATTTATTTGGGCAAGATCTCCCATCTATATCTAGTGATCTTTATATCCAGTTTTCAGAGGCGTACATCCTTTACTGCTGTCTGCAAAACGTTTGTTCAGAGGATCCATCCGGGGAATCTTCCGTACTCGCTAATAGGGAACCAGGTCCACGTCCAGTCTCCTAAATGCTTTCTTTGATCTGGTGATACTTGGACAGTCCATCGTTTACCTTTGGCAATTGCGTTTGTTAGCTACAAGACCAGTATTTATAGATCGACACTGTCGTCCGCAGATTCGATATGCTTTGACAGACGTAATCTGTTTCAACCAATCAATTCCATTCTTGCACTCTAAGCAACTGCAACAATCGTCGCTCTTCTCAATTTGTTGTATGTGTCGCACTTTAATACATGTAACCTCGTTGTAATTTGTACCTGCTGCACTTTGCAACCGCTGCCCATCGCAATTCTCAATGCTGAACAAGCGATTAGTCGTTTGTAAGGGAGTCGTATTTCGTGTCCTCTCCACAAACAGAGGTGAAATACCTGACTCGTCCCCAGTCATATGCATCTCCTAGACGCAAGGCAAGGGTAAAACGAGCGGAAGATGCACGAAGAGGAGAATGGGAAGGGTAGAGTAAAAGAGATATCTCTCCTCTTTCTCTTTCTCCTTCTCATCAATGCGTTGCGACCAATGTTGTTGCGACCAACAATTCTGCTCGACGCAACAATGTTGCAGTGTTTTGCCTCTCTTCCAACAAAGTTGTTCCTGAATCGAGTTACGTTCGCGCTGCTACCCAATCAGGAATCGCTATTTTATTTTCAAGCCGAGGCTTCTAGCATAATTTGCAACAAAGATGACGGACAAGCATCAACAGCCAGAAACCTTGAACAGCGAGTATGAAGCAAGGCCATGGCTTTGGGGCACTTTTAGTCCACTTAATTAATCACTATCCCTCTGCTTGGAAAGTTCTGGTTCAATAGCGTTTACAATTTCTTCAAAGCGATCCGAGCTCAATCTCTTCATCTCTTACGGGCGGATGTATCTTGCAGTGAACATACCCTTTTCTAAACGTTCTCTTAACCATTTTTGGTTTTCCTCGTTTGAATCCATCATTTTCGTCCCCGAACAGCTCCAGTAGCAGAGTTAGCGCCAACTTGTAAAAACAGAACTAGGGGTTATTTCTTATTATTAATGCTACTAAATTTGCAAATGGAAACAATCAGCACAGCAATTCCGTTAGAATTTACTTTTACTAAACTTCTTGAGGAATGTCAGGATAAAAAGGTGAGATTTGTTTGGAATACTAACTGGAGATCGACTGCTTTGTCTGTGTATAAACCAAAGAAGAATAATGTATGTCTCTTTGTATTTGATTTCGTTTTTATATTTGGTTGCTTAAGGTCTCGTTTCTAATCTTATTTTCGCCTTTTGGATTCCTGTACTAGCCCATGTTGAAGACTTGATGAGTGTACAAACCATAACCTATTTCACACCAAGATTGTTAAAATCATTACCCTATTTCAGACTAAAACGGCTAAAAAAACATACTCTTTAAGGCCGCGCATACCTATATAGCCCATATAAGGGAGTATAACACTCCCCCACCCCCCCCCCCCCCCCACTCCGTACACTGAAAGGAATGGATTTATATATTGCTTACTCAAATGTCATTCACTTGACCTATCACATACCATTTGATGCTAGTCTAAGTTTCTACTCAGTTTTCCTTCTCAAAACCCAAATACAGCTCTAGATCTGGCCTCTGGCATTCCCCGGACTGACGGCTTAACAACAAAATGACAACACTAACTGAAACCAATCCTTTTACTCATCAGATCGTTGCAAAAAACGTTTTCAAAAAAACTTCCTTTGGTGGCTTACCGTCACTGTAAAAATATTAGTGACATTCTTATTAGAGCCCCATTAACTAAGGCTGCGTTCACACTTGGTGCCCGAGTACGGTGCCCGAGAACGATTCTTGATGGGCACTAATGTGAACACACACTTTTTTCAAGTGCCCACTCCAGAATTCGGGCACGGTGCCCGTGCCCGAGTACAAGGTCTCGACCTTGTACTCAGGCACTGAACTGGGCATCAACATATCGGGTACCTAGTGTCTGAACACAGCACTATGTTGTGCCGGTGCCCGGGCACAAGTGCTCGGGCACTAGGTGTGAACACAGCCTAAAATGCATTTAACAATCATTCTTTAGGTTCTTTTCGGTGCAACAGTGCCCTTTAGAGCACGACCGTAATGAATACACTTTTTATTCTCCGGGAGAAAGCCATGAAATAAAATCTCACATTACTTGCAACACTTTCAACTTTATTTACATGATTCAGTGTTGTTGTTTTTTTATGTAGTCTTCCGGAGAAACAAAGCGTCGACGCAAACACCGTTTTAATGAACACAGAATCCTTATAATCAGTCCCTCTAGTAGTTATCCAGACAGCAGTCTCCGCACACTCTCTTCGTAACACTCACCATTCAATGGTAATGGCAATGGTACTGAATTAATACAGCACATTTTCTATTGACATATTCAAATGCACTTTACAAGCAAGTGATCTATGGGTGAGATCGGACATTAGCATATACAGGCGCCGCTGGCAGCCCGCTATCAGTCCATTAGCGATCTCACCCAGCCTGGTATGAGGCCTGACTACAACACCGGGAGCTCCATGCCCTACTCTTTACGAACAGTGTGTGGGTTTTTACGTCCCAATGGCTTGTGAAGAGTGAAGAGTTGTGGGACGCGGCCTACGGTTTATAGTCTGTATCCGAGAAGACTTGAAAGTCTAACCATTTGCGGATGTAATTACAAAGGCAGCACTTTCTCCTTAGTTATTTTAAGACCCTGAGTGTTGGTCCGGCCGGAGTCGAACTCACGAACTCCCGCAGGACAACCCGGTGCTTAACCAACTGAGCTACAGTCATATGTTACTCATTTCTATCGAAAAACTCATCTATCAACGTGACTCTTTAAGGAAAGCTCAGGCAGCCTATCTCATCGAGAAAACTATAGAACCTCTGAATTATGACATCCAACACGAAGTGTCCCTTCAAGTCTATGCCTTTGCTACCTATATCCAGCAATAAGGTAAAGGTAAAGGTTAGCGTTACGTTATTTTTAGCTTATGGTTTTTGCAGTTGTTTATCCTTACTTGGGGAGCAGCATTTGGGGGACACTTTTTTGACTTTAACTGTCTTTAGTATAAATACACAGGTGATTATACAAATCGCGAGCTCTTATTGGCTCGCTATCTCGGATTATCAGCCGATAATCACCTCGACGGACAAAATGGCTGCCCGTAGTCGTTTTGCCACTGTAAGTGGAGACGATTTCGTTTTTCTCTTTTCACCTCTGTATCTATGCTAAAACAATTTTATTATTCAGTGATTATCGGTGAATATTCACCTCGACTTCGTCTCGGTGAATATTCACCGATAATCACTTCGCCTTCGGTGAATAATTGTTAAGTATTCCGAGACGCGAGTGATGTTGAAGTTGGAGAGAAAAGCAATTTATTGAAATATGCATGGATGTAATTAGGGACATATTCTAAAAATATCTAAACACAAAAACATAAGTAATAACTGAGGAGCTCCTCTTTTAGGCTTTCTTAAATACATACATTAAAACACACTTTGACCGCCGATTTTAATGTCTCAATTGTTCCACAAAATGTGCTTGTTTCCAATCGCCATCAATACGTAATTTACACCACCATGCTATGAGGTAATAACGAAAATCAGATAAATTATTTGAAATCATTTACAGCCGTTATAGTTACAGTTAAATAGGAATAATCCTCGTTGATCACCTAACGGATCATCAAGATACAAGATAAAGTTTCCCAACACTGTTACAACCTTCATCCCAACTTTTTGTTACCAGAAGTGCACCAGACGTGCAACGCCCGCAGTAAGAAACCGTAGAGCCTATTTGCAGTTAAAAAAATGCTTCGCCCAACACGAAGTCTCACAACACCCGTCTTCATTCCGTTTGTTTGTTTGTTTGTTTGTTTGTTTGTAAAGGTCACAGCAAATGTTGTGCAATCCACACAGAGAATAAGCTCTGCTGCAGCTTTGAAGCAAATTTTGTGCAATCGACACGGACAATAAGCTCTGCTGCAGCTTTGAAGGGAACTGAGGATAGAAAAATCACGACAAAGTTGTCTTTGAGGTTTTATTTTTATTAATTAAGCAAGGTTACACCAAATATTAAGCAGAATGACGTCAAAACGAACTGTCCTAATTGCTCTTAAGTGTATATTTTCCTAGACTTAAAAACACACATCGTCTACATGAAATTAAATTACTGTTCTCATAATATGTACCAAGTAAGAGAGAAAATTTGATCTTCCTGTGTCGTTTTCGCAACAGCGTTAGCATTGTTTCATATAAATACGACACGGCTTTGAAAAGTTTACTTAGAACCTATAATTGCCTTTAATCGCTAATCATGCAGAGGGACATTTAGGAAACTCTCAAAATTTTTAATTTGTGGCGCGAAAACTCATTTGTACCGAAACTTAGAGTCATATTAAAACTTGGTTTAAATTATCAACCAGTATAAACTAGTCCAAAAAAAATTGTAGTCTAACTCCCTATAATTTTAGGGCCACTGCCTATCCCCTTCGTATTTTATCTTTTCTCGTGATGCAATGGGTTGCCTCTTTAAAAGCGGGTATTAAGCAAAGTAATTTGGAAAAGATGATTCAAGTGGATGAATTATCACGCTTGATTTAAAATCACCTTTAGATGGATATGAGTATGAGAACTACATACCTGATTCTCTCTTAACTTTATAATCTCTTTCTCTAACAAGTGTAATATATACTAATAAAATACACTGTCCAATACTGAGCTTACAGCGGTTAAGAACTCAGAAAGCGGTGTTGATAACATTGATTAATTATTATACAAGCATTCTTCACTCCGTTGGCTAAAATGAAAGCAATTTGTTCTTTGTTGTGCATGGAAATAATCCGCTTCTGGAATTCTTTCAACTGGCCTGTCTTTGATAGTGGAGATCAAGGCAATTCGCAATGGGTACTTTAAAATCAACAGATCTCCGACAAACAAGCGTAAATTTAAAACCTCTCACTTTTTTAACCCTGAAATATCTAAAATTGAAGCTCTCCCGCTTTTAATTGTGGAAACTAATATATTGATTTTAAAAAAACGATTCAAATGAAGACATTCTCATTGTAATTGGGAATTTGTTCACCGACAGAGGAATTTTAATAACGCTGAACAACAAGAATCAGGAAAAATTGAACTTCTATTCAAATATCTGAACACGATGGTTATTATAGTCGGTGACAATTATTTTACCATCGCTAAGGACTGCTGTAGAGCCTGGGACATTGAACTCTCCTGCCCTTCTCCCTTTTGCTCCAAACTTAGTTACAAACTCTCCGCTGAGTTTAAACGCCTGCACTCGGTGATTCAATTCATCACAAACCAGCCGGCAGATGTCCCGCTCTGTCCATTGACAGGAAGCCAGGGTGATCGAACTCTCCGTCCCCCTGATTTTGGCAAGGCCATTTCTTGGCAATAACCTTTGAGGTAATTTCAACAAAGTACAGATTTTCACAAATTTAGTTTTCGTGACGTCATCACATACCGATATAATACTCTCGATAGACGTTTTTTTACTCGGGGATACCGAGTATTAAAATGGCTTTGAAAACCGGAAGAGCAGAAAAATGCACAATAGAATTAGGACGCGGGGACTTTATTGGTAACCCCGAGGGAGAGGTTGTAATTGAAAATATAAACATCTTTCAGATGCCAACAAACTTGGGAACATCTCGCGAAGCTAGGGTAAACATGACGAACACCAAAGCGAATGAAAGGATCCTAAATAAGGAATTTTTTCACCTCAGTGACATTAAGATAAACTGACAAAAACGTTAAATTGTTGCCAAATCCACGTTATCTCTATCTTTGTTAATTGGTATTGTAGCCATACGTGTTAACATAAATTGTCTATGAGTTATTGGGTAATTACTCGGAATACCTGAAAGGTATCGGTTGACTTTAGGTTGGTGCCGCAAAATGGACAATTCTTGAGTTTCATTCACGTGATCAACAGCCATGTTTTTCAACGAAAACAAAAGACGACGTTAGCATAATAATAGCTTTCAATTCCCGGAGGATTGGATGGGGACACCAACATGGCCGCCATTTCATTGTTTGGGGACACCAACATGGCGGCCGTGACGTCATGTGAAATCCAAGAACAGAATTTCCTTGGCTAAAAGCAAATCACTTGATCCCTTGGAGCAATACATTTCACCTCCCTCTATAACGAAACTACGTTTTCCAACAACAATAAAATAACAGCCGTGGTGTCGAATGTCTTTGGAGGGGATTTCTGCGCGCCCGATGCTTCAAACAGCCTCAATTCTTACAGAGTTCAATGAAAATCCGGACTTAAAACATGCGGAGGGACAACTAAAAGCGCCGGGAGCTGTGTTGGGGTTTCAGTGTGAAACTTTTAATGACGTTCGCCGATTTAGAAACACAAGTCCATGTTCTGAGTGAAAGCTCAATAGCAGCTGAAGATTGAAAATGCTGGATTCCGTTTTCTGGAAATATTAGAGACCTTTTACGGTTAGATTCTAGGACGAGAACGAGTACGAGATTTGACTGCCCATTTTTAGCGAAAATACTTAGAAGATTTATAACCCGGACGATTAATATAACTCTTTGTTAGCAGTGTAGATTGCTCAGTTATTCTTATTACTGGTAGCTGAGTCTTTTTGCTGATCGAAAAATGACAAAACTGCTACCGTGTTGTTGAAATGTTTTGACACGACATTTTTGCAAAACCTCCTACTAAAATGACGACGGTATCACGTTTTCCCCGCCAAAATGACACTGGTTTACGCGCGCGCACTGTTGTTCTATGAAAAAATCTCGTCCTAGAATCTAAAGCTCTCTACTATGACTAAATCTTGCATGTCGACAACATGATGAAATTGTCAGTACAGGACTCCCAGCAGCGGTACGTTGGAAATGCCTGAAATTTCTTTTTCTTTCAGCTGTTCTTTGTACGAGCATCATCCGCGGGTGTGAATTTTTTAATTGTTTCACGGTCTTCATGTTTATATAGCTACCTATAGAGGGAGGTCACCACATTATTCACAACACTGTTAATTTCGAAACTATGCAGCTGCTTCAGTGCCAGTGTAGCTGGTAAGAGGAGGGCTATATTTGACTTAGCCACATTAATTACAAGAATGATTTTCACAAGTTTTCTCTCTCACTATGCTAGTGTTTCACTCTCCCTTGGTTCACTGGTTTCACTTTGTACGCCACCCCTGAATTGCGTAGATTCACGTTTTTTTTTTTCCGATCCGACAACCTGTACCAATTCAAACTACTTCTTTTGCTTGCTGACCTATTGAGCGATGTTCACCAATACGTTATCCGCTGTTATGGAGCCCTCCAGATTTTTTCTATTCACGTATTATCGTTTACTCTAACGATGCGTAATTATTTTGACCACAAATTACCTTTATTCAAACAAATCGCACTTACTTATGATTTAGAGTCTAGTTAGCCAAGGGTACTGTCACATGGAACTCGCCACTTATTCTTTGATTACACGTGACGTCACGGTGGCCATGTTGGTGGAAAGAACAATAGCGAAAAGGTCTTTTGGAAATTTGACTCTATATGTTGTCATGGAAAACCTGAGCAACGTTTTCCTATTGTTCTGGCACCAACATGGCCGTCTTATCACGTGAGTGCAATCAAAGAATCGAAA
>NW_027180191.1:42500-52500 GCF_036669925.1 Montipora capricornis | reverse complement strand
CCTTCACGAGTTTTGATTTCCAGTGTTACGCAATCACGTTCTTGGTGACATTGTTCTCTTTGTGTGTTCCTTGTTGTTACAACAATCTCAGCTTTAAGTCCAACAGTTCCTTCGCGGATTCCTTTTCCCTCGGCGCTCGAGTTTTTCGGGATAGTTTTGGTGATAAAACTTTCAAAACAGCCTATATGTTGGAATTTTAGATCATCAAATAACTTTTCGTTCCCTTTAAAGACAAAAGCCATGACATGTTGGAAGTCGGAGTTACCTGAATCATCTTCTTCAGCCTTTTCCTGAATTATTTTGTCCAGAAATTCATGGGGCTGCATGATTTGAGCATTTGTGCTTCGCTTTACAATCATTTCGGTTTTTTCAATTTCTGTTTCTTGCATTTTCACGTCTTGTTCAATCTCGTGTCTTTGCTGTCCTAGAAGCTGCAACGATTCTCGCACTTTGTTTTCCACCTCATCAAAGATGTGATTCTTTTGCGCTTCAATGGCTGCAGTGAAACTGTCGGCAAACTGCTGCACGTCGCTTTTCACTCGTGCGGCTTGTTCTTGAATTGAAACGCAGTTTTCATCAATTGTCGCAGTCCTTGTCATCTTCTCCTGCGCTCTTCGTTTCTTTGATTTAATTGCTGCATTGACTATCGATTTGCGTTCCTTTGCGGCATCTTCCAAAACGATTTTGGCGTGACCTTCGTGATCTGTAAGAGCACAAGCGTTGCAAATGGCTATTTTGCACTCCTGACAGAAAAACTTCAGTTTTTTCTTCTCGTGTTTCCCGCAAAGAGTCGGTTGATTTAAAATACTCTCAAAGTCTTCGTCTCGAAAGTCTTTCAAAGCCAATACGTAATGTTCTTTATTGCTCCTTAGCCCGTTATGCAGAGGGAGGCAGTTACCACACCAGAACGAGCAACAAGTGAAGCAGTACGCAGATTCTCCGCTTGTTTTCTCGCAATTTCCACACTTGATGCCACTCGTATTGCACTCTGTGACAGGCAAAGCATCCAACAAACTGTTGACTCGAAAGTTTGTTGGAAAAGCGTTAAGATCACCGTTTCCAGGGATCCTGAAGTTTCGCCTGCACTCGGGGCATGAAATAGTGTCTCGAATTCCGCTCGTTTGTTGAATCCTTTGCAGGCAATGAAGGCAAAAACTGTGTAAGCAAGGAAGCTGCTTTGGATTAGTGAACCTGGTCATACATACAGGACAACAAACGTGTTCATGAATATTGTCTAGAAAGGTTTTGATATCCATGACGAACGCAGAGAGGTATGGATTTCCGTGTTGAACTCGCGTTAAAAATGAACAAAACATCTGTGTGACGTGACTTTGGTTGATAGTTGTCTGGTTTTGTGATCTAAAGCGATTAAAATGTCCGAAGTCAAGTGTTTCAATATCCCGGATTTCATAGAAATTTACGTCATCAAAGTGTCACGTTTTTTATGAATTTAAGCTGATGTTGCTCAGTGCATTTCTAAGGGTGAAAATGTTTGCTACAAAAGCACAGAAAGGGTCAACACGGCATAAAGAAGGCATGTCTTGATTTTTCAGTAAGTATGGTACGTTATAAATAACAGTTGTCGTATAAAAAAGAAAACAAAGAAGGGAGAGCGTTAGTCACTACATTCTATTACTTTGACATTTTCTCAATACCATCTACTAGATAGAGGGGTTACAGGATAGTACAATTTTCTAATTTCCATTGCAAATAAATCTTAATAAAATCCTTAAGATCAATTTTTTTCCAATACCTTACACCGATGAATATATTTTTTCTGATATAGAAGAAGTTTGCCAAGTCTGCGTTTTTGGGAAATAGTCAAGTTGAAAGTAAGGAGGTTCTCCAAGAACATATAACAAACGAGATGCTTCCGTGAAGCATACACTGGGTTGCCTGTGGTACGTGTTACAGAAAATCAGAAGGCACTGAATTGTGTCGTATTGAAATACAGCATTCCAGTCTCCGAAGAATAACAAATAAAAGAGAAGCGAGAAACATTGGCTTCTGGGCTGACATGTTGATAATTTTCAAGTTCCCTCACAACTTCTTTTCACCACAAGTGTGCCCTCTGAGCATCTGAATGCTTTTAATACTAAAATTCACCGGAAGTTAAGCCCTTTCGGGCGGGGTTAGTTTTAAGATGGGAGACCAAAAACAGTAAACCCCTACTAAAACACAAGGATCTGACCGAAAATACTATTTACGCTAACAAATGCGAACTCAGCAAAGTACAGATTTTGTTAGCTTGCTTTATGCAAAAAAAACATTGATGCAAAAGCAAATATCTATTGATACACAGTTTTAGAAAGAGCAGAAGGAAGTTTCCGGAACGGTCGATCGAGAGTAAAATATTTACGACATGAAAACAATATTAATTTTGAACCATGCATATAGAATATAAAAAGTTACCATCAGCGACAAACATTTTGGGAGATTTTTGCTACGTTCAAATAAATCGCAAAATCGAAAGTTGGCGGAATTCAGCGGGCGCCGTGATTAAGTTACCGCGGCATTTACTCGCCAAACAGTGAAGTATCTGTGTCAAATGATGGCAAGATACCGGGTTTTTGTAAGTTTCTTTTTCTGTCAAGTGTTATAAAGTTTGACACTGAAATGAGCGAAGTCAAAACAAAGATCACAATCGCCCAACTCTTGTTTATGCAAAGTCAAAATTTACTCTCCAAGACGCGTACGACGTTATTTATCACCAGGTAATTCCATCATTTTGGAAATAGCAGCTACTTTATGATTCATCTGCGTCACAATTTTTCACTGATTTTGGGGCTCATTTTGTTGAAACTCAAGCACGCTTCCAACAGGCCTGTGAACCCTTCCTGCTTACAGAGCAATACTAAAAAACTTCTCCCATATCACATTTCAACCTTAAGCTCGAAAATTCAATACACAACATGATATTATAATTCACAAAGGCAGAAAATACCACAGAATCCTTTTCCAGCGAAAAATTTATTGAAACAAACAACATATTTGCTCTTAGAGGCGAAAACCTCTTCCTATTTCATTGCGTGCGTGAAGACAAGAAACTCAATCGTGTCAAATTACCATGTACTTCAGGTAAATACAGCTCACTTTGATTTCTGCTCGACGGGCTATAGATTGTTGTCGAAGTAGATTACTCGTCGCTTTTACGATTCCAGGTATTTGTTTTCACCGCCCGCCTAGTTTATCCAACTGACTTTCCATTATTGAGCTCCATAAGGGTATATTTTGTTTAAGATCCACTAAAACGCCATTTGCGTTACATGACTTTCGACGCCATTGCAGGTTAAGTTTATCATTCTACTGTGTCCACCAGAGAAGTCTACGTATTTCCACTACCCTCTCTATCCTAAGAAAATACGGGCAGAGGGCTCTATGCAGAAAGACACCACTTAGCAGGGGACTGACGGGCAAGACTTTTACCGACACGGAAAATAAAAAAAACTAGATGCTTCTGTGAAGCATACACTGGGTTGCCTGTGGTACGTGCTACAGAAAATCAGAAGGCACTGAATTGTGTGGTATTGAAATACAGCATTCCAGTCTCTGAAGAATAACAAATAAAAGAGAAGCGAGAAACATTGGCTTCTGGGCTGACATGTTGATAATTTTCAAGTTCCCTCACAACTTCTTTTTACCACAAGTGTGCCCTCTGAGCATCTGAAGGCTTTCTAATACTAAAGTTCACTGAAGTTAAGCCCTGCCGGGCGGGGTTAGTGTTTGGATGGGAGACCAAAATAACGTACCCCTCCTAAAAAAGAAGCATCGGACCGAAAATACTATTAACTCTAACAAATGCGAACTCAGCAAGGTACAGATCTTTTTAGCTTGCTTTATGCAAAACAAATATTGATGAAAAAGCAAATAACTATCGATACACAGTTTTCAGAAACCGGACGGTCGATCGAGAATAAAATATTTACGACATCAAAACAACATTAATTTTGAACCGTGAATATAGAATATAAAAAGTTACGATCAGCGACAAACATTTTGGGAGATTTTTGCTACGTTCAAGTAAATTGCAAAATCGAAAGTGACTTGGCCGGAATTCAGCGGGCGCCGTGATTAAGTTACCGCTGTATGTTTACTCGCCAAACAGTGAAGCATCTGTGTCAAATGATGGCAAGATACCGGGTTTTTGTAAGTTTCTTTTTCTGTCAAGTGTTATAAAGTTTGACAAGGAAATGAGCGAAGTCAAAACAAAGATCACAATCGCCCAACTCTTATTTATGCAAAGTCAAAATTTACTCTCCAAGACACGTACGACGTTATTTATCACCAGGTAATTCCATCATTTTGGAAATAGCAGCTACTTTATTATTCATCTGCGTCACAAGTTTTCACTGATTTTGGGGCTCATTTTGTTGAAACTCAAGCACGCTTCCAACAGGCCTGTGAACCCTTCCTGCTTACAGAGCAATACTAAAAAACTTCTCCCATATCACATTTCAACCTTAAGCTCGAAAATTCAATACACAACATGATATTATAATTCACAAAGGCAGAAAATACCACAGAATCCTTTTCCAGCGAAAATTTTATTGAAACAAACAACATATTTGCTCTTAGAGGCGAAAACCTCTTCCTATTTCATTGCGTGCGTGAAGACAAGAAACTCAATTGTGTCAAATTACCATGTACTTCAGGTAAATACTGCTCACTTTGATTTCGTCTCGACGGGCGATAGATTGTTGTCGAGGTCCAGTACTCGTCGCTTTTGAGATTCATGCCTAGTTTATCCAACTGACTTTCCATTATTGAGCTCCATAAGGGTATATTTTGTTTAAGGATCCACTAAAACGCCATTCGCGTTGCATGACTTTCGACGCCATTGCAGGCTAAGTTAATGATTCTACTGTGTCCACCAGAGAAATCTACGCAGTTCCACTACCCTCTCGATCCTAAGAAAATACGCCCAGAAGGCTCTATACACAAAGACACCACTTACCAGGGGAGTGACAGGCAAGACTTTTACCGACACGGAAAAAAAAAAAAACTAAAAAAAAGAAAAAAAAGAAAACAAACAAACTAAACGAAGACCTCGACTGGGTTTGCCTTATAAGGCAACCCAGTAATAATAATAATCTACCCATTTTCCGACTGGATTGCCATAGGCAACCCAGTAACTAGCTGATTGCTAGTGAGAGTCTATCTTTGTGTTCAAGGTGTGTGCCATTGAACCACCCAAGTGTAAGGCTGTACAGGGGCACCCAACGAAGATATAGTTCAAAAACACTTAAACATAGCATTGTCAAAGGTATTTAAACGGTACAAACAAGCATATTTTTGTCCCCTAAAAATTTTTCATCTGTTCGGATTTCCTAGCTGAAAGTCTAGTGATCCGAAAATTATAGGGATTAAAACTTACCTTTTCGAAAATTTCAGCCAGAAAAAAGGCTCCCGAAAATTCTAGGTGACCTTTTTAGGGTAAAAATGGGCAATTATACCATTTTTTAGATGTTCGAAAATCCTAGGACAGGCAGGCAAGCAAGAAATTTTACAACAAATGTTCCGAAAATTCGAGATCTCAAATCGTCTTCCGAACAGATATTTTCCGCAAATTGACGTTGGGTGTTCCTGGCTGTAGAAAGAAGTGGAATCAGGAATCTTTTTCTACTCTAAAAATCTCAGAGGACGTGAGTTTAGATCTCATGATTTTACTTTGTAAAAACTATTATAAACTAGTAACTGAGAAATCTACTGCTGTCCCAACTTCTATTAAGACGGCTTGGGAGAAGCAATTTCCTGTGATTTAAGATAATTGGCAAAAGGGGTTTACACTTCACTGACGCTTATGCCGCTTCTAAAAATAATAAATTAAGACAGTTTTCCTGTAAGTTTTTGCATAGAATTACGACTAGAAAAGAGTTGAAAAGATTTAAATTGTCTGATGACGATCTCCGTCCTCGATGTTAAAATACACAAAACACACAAAAAAAACTGATCCCACTCGGAAACTTGTCAGCGGCACCCAACACGAATCTTCGGTGAAACGTGTTCGGGAGAGTCAAACCCCCCGCAGGCGAAAGAGCTGGAAAATGGCAGAGAAATGCTTTGTAAAGTGCGAAATTCACGACGGCGTCAAAAGCAAAAGATCTTCCTGTGGGACGTTGTCGTCTATTCTCAGTCTCCTTTAGTTTCAGTAAACCAATATGGCAACCTGATCACGTGACCGAACTCTGTCGATGACAATTTTGCAATAGGAATTTCAGTTCAAAGCAACAGAGAAATTAGAAAGTGAAATGCAATACATCCACTGGATCGTTATCTTTTAATTTCGTAATCTTAGAAACAAACTTTCCTCCATTTCTTCCGTGGCAAGTCAGTTCAGCCTCGTTTTGAAAAGTAGTCTAGGTGTATTTGAATTTTTTTTTTCTCGTCAAAGTAACACTGGTGACCACCACGACGCTTAAGTCACGTCGTAAATGGTTCATTACCCACACCAATTGGCTGATAGTTAAATTCAATATCGGCAAGAATGATGAGGTAAGAGAGGGGATCGCTATGCCCCATCATAGTTTTTAAAAAATCTATTTTTAGTTTCACAAAGATATTTTAAGTTCTCATACCCAATGTCGCGCGGTTAGATGATCAGCGCCTGGGAGAGGCTTTTATCGCTTTTTACTTTGTATTGCCACAACCACTTTCCTTTACGTCGATTAAAAAGCTTTCCACTCTTTTCAATATCAAAGCTTTTAGATTCGTCGACGAACGTGATCCCTACTGTGGAGGCCATTTATTTCCACAAGCTGCGCAAGCCGCGCATACTTAAAATTTGAGAGAGGACCCTGGGAACGAGGTTAAAATTTCATTTCGTGATTACAGCTCGCCAATCAGGTGCCTCTCTAAAAATTGCTGCGTAGCTGAACCATGCGGTAAAATAAGATTTTTAAAAAAAACTATTATTGGATGAGGCCCAAGTAGGGTGGATCCGCTCTGTTACCTCATCAGATTGCATCCTCTCTCATCATTTGATATCGATCGTTATGTCGGTCACCAAATATTCCACCCCTTTACAGTGCGACGCGCCTTACCGTGGCCACCCAACAAACTTTCAGTTTTGACAATTACATGTAAGTACGTCAACTCAAACGACCCATTCAACGGTGTTTAACTACAACCGTGCGAACTTTGCAAGGAGGGGTGACTGTCAATCAAATTCGCCCACCCTGACTGGCGTATAAGGTTTAAAAAACTTTGTTAGGTGGCCACGGTAAGGCGCGTCGCACTGTAAGCAGTTTTGATAATAGAGACTGTTGGCATCTCAGAATGAAAGAATTCAACAACTTAATCGTCCTTTAAGTTAAAGTTAGTAAAACGACAATAATGCGAATTTCAGGTCGGGAGAAGTATTTGTTCCCTTGCAAAAATGCTATTCCGCCTTTGACATGCAGTTTGACAAGTAGTTACCAATACAAGGAATTTTCTTTAAACTCTTTATCGTCATTTTCACCGTACAGGAAATAACAACAAAGATCCAGTGGTGAGAAGTAGTTTTTCAGTAGAATTGTAGTCTCGACATGCATTTCAAGCTGGTTATTCCGCTTACGGCTTTTCACAATAGTCATGGCTTGACAGGTTAACAGTTTGGAATCCTCCAAAGAATTACGCAATTCTCAAACCTCAAGGGTAGAAAACTTTCTTTAAAGGTATCTGCAGATCAGGGGAAATTTTTTTTAGGTTCACACTTAGAGGATTGCACTGCTTCTATTTGAGGTTGACTAGCAATAGAGTTATTTTCATAGAGCTATGTCGCAGAGTTAGAGTTAAGTTTCCAAAATCCTGAATTCAAGATTTTGGAAGGCCTAAATCCTGAATTTAGAAATACAAAAAAGGATCCTAAACACGCATAAAAGCTAACCTTAGGCCTAATTAGGCCTAAACAAAAGTTTAGCTTTTATGAATGTTGGCTTCCAAAATCTTGAATTCAGGATTTTGGAAACTTAACTCTAACTCTACGACATAATTCTATGAAAATAACTCTAAGAATAGCTGTCCCCCTTCTATTTCTGAACGAATAAAATTGATTTACTAATAACTAAACCAGTCTTTACATTCTGAGTGGGTTTGGCACTTTTTGAGCACCTCAAAACGAGCCTGGACACCACATAACAATTACATGATACAAAAACCAACGGGACAAGCGCACCGCAGACAACAGAACCTTGGTCTCTGATTTAGATCAAAGAAAGCTGACCAGAAAGAGCACCAATTTACAAAAACAAGTCTTAGAATAGCGCTAAGGTTTTATTCGTTAGTTCCAATCACCGATTTCAACCTGTCAGTTCTATTACCGTAAATGGTAAAAAGAAAGAATAATAAAAAAGCTGACCGCTTTTTGCCAACGTGTAGCGGTACACCCTCCCACTCCCTCCTCCTCCACCCCCCACCCCCCCTCCTCGAGGGGAGCCAACGGTCTGGCCCCAGTTTTTCGAAGGGTGGAAAGCGCTATTCACCACTCAATTGGTTTTGATAGTGTTTATCCGTTGGAAGTGATTTCCCGGTGGATAGCGTTAACTATCTCTTGAACAACCGAAGCCTGATCTGGATCCCTACTGTGGATTATTATGTTGTGTACAAGCCAGGAGGTGTCTAGGGTTCTTTTAGAGTGCCGATCTTCCGGAGTCGCACTCAATACAAATATTCCACTGTAAAGCAGCCACCGATTTATTCCGTTTCTAGTCGTTTCACATGGGGCAATACTTCCCACTGTGGGACATGAAGGTCAAACTGGAGGGCCACTACGGCTTGAAACTCAAACTTGAGGAGTTCTTTAACTGATACGCGAAGCTTATCCTCGATTGCCTGGAAAGAAAAAAATCGTTAGAACAAAGAGAAAAAACGAAATTGATAAAGGAGACGTGATGGTCTAATAAAAAAAAACAGATAAGATCATTTTGAGGTTACCTACATGAAAACAGACGTATTACAAACCTCAGGATGGAGAAAAACTTCTCCAAGTAGAGATCCAGACCTAACTGTCTCCATTCATGTAATGAAACTGTTCGTTTTTCAACCCTTACGGTTCTTTTAGTACTTGATCAGCAGTTAAAACACTTCATTGTGCTTTTGCTATCGATCCCTTTTTTGGTTCGGAGTTTTTATAATTGGGTGCTGATGGTCTACAAATTGGAAGAACGAATTGTCCTGACACCAAATTGGAAGCAGGGACACAATGACGGAGGGCGAATGTTGCAATAACTAAGAGACTGAGCTAATGCAATACTGAAAGGAAGAAGTGGTCCTCGCACCTACGAGGACAATTTCAGCGATTGTCTCTTAGAGATCTGACAGGTTCATGATCAAGTCTAACCCGCACTTCAAATGTATAATTTTTTTTTATACATCGAGTCCTTTCACGGGAATTTACGAGTCCAACAGATTGACCTGCTCAATAGGCCTCATGCATGATGGCGGCATATGCTCCAAATTCACCACCAACGCTCGTTTGAACCAAATTATTCACATCACTGTTCGCGCGTGGGTTTTCCTAACAAGTTTGCTCCTTTGGGAATTAGCTCATGCTAAAAATTACAAGTTCGAATTCGTGGCTTCGTGTTGAAATTTGGAAGTCAGACGAGGTCACGGATAAGGGATATTGAGGTGCTTCATAGCACAGCTGGTACAGCATCGCTCCTTCATCGCGGAGGTCGATGGATTCAAATCACGTTGAAGCCACCTGAATTCGCAAGGATCACTTTTTCTCTTTCATCTATAACTCGCAATTCAAGTAGATATATTTATTTCATTGTTGCGATACCACTTTAACGGCTTAAAACTTTCGGAAAACAGAGAAGAAATTCTGGTACCAAAATGCCCCCGAAAATTGGCAGGGATTTGGAGGAAAGTACGTATGGTGCATATAGTGAAGACGCTAGTGTAACTTGATAAATGGTGCTGTATATGTAAGAGTATCCACGGGTATCCTTTCCTGCGGGAGGGTGGGGAAGTGGGGAGGGGGGGGAGGGGGGGAGGGGGGGGGGGAGGGAGGGCA
>NW_027180191.1:27500-35000 GCF_036669925.1 Montipora capricornis | reverse complement strand
ATCGTATCTATTATAGCGATAATTTCAAAAACAGCCAGCAGAGAAAAATCAGATTCATTCAAATTACCGGTAGTAATAAATCGATTTTCTTCTGATATTAAATCATTAATTCTAATTATTCCTTTACTATGCAGACGTTTATTGTAGAGGGACTTGCCGTGAATACAAATTACCTATTGTTCCATATAACTGTTTCAGATATATCTTCATGCGAAGGACTGTCATTCCTTTGTTTAGCTCCCGAGCACTCTAAAAAACATTCGAAACATTCTTTGTAGTACTTAGGAAGAGTAACTAGACGTTTTTTCAAGTCAAAATCACACCAACGAATGAATTTGCCCCCAATCGACTTGAGATAGCGCAGTAAAAACGTTTTCCAAGCACTTATTTGATCATTGGCAAATTTTTTACAGCACATTATTCTTTGTGTTTTAATAACTGATTCTAAATGGGGGGATTTGAGACCACCATATTCAACGTCGTTAATAAGGGAGGACCGTTTTACCTTGTCTTTGCCTTTCCATATAAAATCATATATAATGCTATTGGCTTCTTTGATCAATTCTTTGTCTAAACTAATTAAGCCAGCAAGGTACATAATTATTGGAACTACAAAGGTTTTAACAATTTGAATTCTGCCGATAACAGTGAAGTTTCTCCACCTCCACAACTTAAGCTTTTCTTTGATAGATTGCATGATTTCATCGAAATTAAGCTTTTCCTAAGGGCAACATCAAACGTGAAATGCACGCCCAGGATTTTCACCGCCCTCTTAACTTTAGTCTTCCTTATTTCAGTTTCATCATTCACATGTTTTGGAAGTTGATTCCCAAGAAAAAGTATCTCCGTCTTATCATAATTAATGCGCAGGCCTGAACATTCACCAAATTCTTCAGTTGTATCGAGAAATCTATTGAATGATTGCTCATTTCTCACAAATCCTGTTAAATCATCTGCAAATATTTGCAATTTGATGTCGTTGCCATCTACATTAACACCTCGAATTCTTGCATCCCCACGTATTCTTGTGGCTAAAACTTCTAAAACTATAATAAAAAGGTATGGCGAAATTGGATCACCCTGCCTAACGCCACTTTGAATCGGAAAATGACCACTAGCAAATCCGTTATTAACAACACAACTTGAAATATTCTGGTAAAAAGTACGAAGGACCAAAGCCAAACGTGAAAAGTGTCTCAGACAAAAAATTCCTATTCACCGAGTCAAAGGCTTTCTGGAAATCAGTGGCGACCATACGACCGTCAATTTTATATCTTTCAGTGTACTCCATTACACCGTCAATTGTGCGTATTGCATCAAATACAGTTCTTCCTTTGATTGTAATGAATAATACTAGGCAAGATAATTTATAATCTTAAAGCAATTGCCTTAGATCCTATTTTGTCATCAACATTGATCAGCGATGTTGGCCTCCAATTGCTAATTTTTCTTTTGTCCTTATCTGTTTTTTTCCAAAAGAGTTATGATAGCTTGTTTTTGCGAAATAGACAATTCACCATAATCCTATGAATCATATATCACAACAGATTTGCCTTTTACTTTTTATTGTGATTAAGCATTTTACACCAAGTATTTAGCAATTCCTTAGGTCAATGTCAAAACCAGCTATCGTAATTGCTCTACAGTGTACATATTTCTAAACTTAAACATATTGCTACAAAACACACATCGCCTACAAGAAATTAAATTACTCTTCCCAAGGTATTATAATGCTAAAAGAGGAAAAAGGTGGTCTTCCTTCTTCTTTTTGTCAACTGTGACTTTAAAAAATTTACTTTGAGCTTGGAATCAATAAGAAGGACATTTATAAGGTTGTGAAAAAATCAATTTGTGGCGTGAAAACTCATTTGTACTAAAAATTCGAATCATATTAAACCCTTGGTTTAAATAACCAACCAGTATAAACTAATGTAACAAATTCGTCCACCATTTTCCAAAGTCTCGTTCAGTGCACCGGGCACTTGTGATGCAATGCGTCCCCTCTTTCAAAGCGGGTATTATGCAAAGATGATTTGAAACGGATGATTTGGATTAAATATCAAGCTCGATCTAAAAAGAAGTGGATAGAAGAAGCAGATGTCGAATTCTCTCTTATCTTTATAATCTCTTCCTCAAACAAGTGTAATATATGCGATTAAAATCTTACAGCGGTTAAGAACTGAGTACGCGGTGTTAAATTAAAGAAACACGCCTTTTTTAAAACACCTAACATTGATAAATCAGTATAAAAGCCATCTCCTCTCCGTTGGTTAAAATAAAAAGAATTTGTTCTTTGTTGTTAATGGAAACAATTTTCAGCCAAATTTTTTTAAACTGGCCTGGCTTTGATTCTTAAGATTAAGGCAATTCGCAAACATACAGGAACAAATTTTGATTATGCATGCTGGGGTACTTTAAAATTAAGAGATCTCAGACAACCAGGCGTAAATTCAAAACCTTTATGATACATTCTTTTAACCCTGAAATACCTCAAATTGAAACTCTCTGCGCTAAAATTGCGTAAACTGCAATACTGCTTTTAAAAACGATTCAAATGAAGAAATTCTCATTGTAACGACAAATGAAAAACAACTTTTCGTTCCTATCAAAGACAAAAGTAATTTTAAAGCCGCCGACGCTAAATAACAAGAATCAGGCAGGAAAAGTTATGCATCTATTCAAAAATGTGAACACGATGGTTAGTAAATCCGGTGACAATTATTTTACCATCGCTAAGGACTGCTGTAGAAACTGGGCGAATGACCTCTCCTGCCCTTGTACCACTTACTCGAAACTTAGTTTTAAACTCTCCGCTGAGTTTAAACACCTGCATTCGGTCATTGCCTGTATCACAAACCAGCAGATGTCCCGCTCTGTCCACTGACAGGCAGCTAGGTTCATCGAACTGCCCGTCCCCCTTCCCCTGCTTTCCTAATTTATGAAGAAACTCTCCCTCCCTATTAAAAATTTTTATACAGTGATCACCTCTGTCTGACACAATAAGATAGTTGTCGTGTTGGATACAATGAAAGGGATAGATTAAAGAACCTTCAGTACCGATACTGCGCAAAAACCGACCATCAAGTGAAAACACTTTGATTAATTTGTTATCACGATCGGCAACAATAATGTTGCCATCGCTGTCAATCGACAGGCCACAAGGAGTCTGAAGCTGGTGATCCCGGCTTCCTTTTCCTCCAAACTGATTAAGATAATGACCTTCATCACTAAACAGTTGAACTCGGTGGTTGTTAGCGTCTGCCACTATAATCTTATTATCATGAAAAGCTATTCCAGCAGGAAAGTTAAACTTTCCCTGCTGATTACCCTTCTTACCAAACGATCTTAAGTGAGTTCCATTACAAGTAAATATCTGTACTCTGTGGTTACCAGACTCACTCACTGCAATCTCATCTTTGTCATTCACTGCTACCCCCCAAGGTTTACAAAGCATTCTAGCATCCGAACCTTGTTGTCCAAAGGATAACACAGGTCTGAACTGCCTGTGTTTGACTTGAACCTCAAAAGGGCTGCCACGAACATGTTCTCCATTAACTTTTACGGATGCCTGACATGTTCCGATTTTTTTGGCAAAATAGTTAATCTTGTAAGTGCCATCTTTGTTATCTTGTATTTGAGGCTTGATCGCACTGTCACGGCCTTCACGAGTTTTGATTTCCAGTGTCACGCAATCACGTTCTTGGTGACATTGTTCTCTCTGTGTGTTCCTTGTTGTTACAACAACCTCAGCTTTAAGTCCAACAGTTCCTTCGCGGATTCCTTTTCCCTCGGCGCTCGAGTCTTTCGGGATAGTTTTGGTGATAAAACTTTCAAAACAGCCTATATGTTGGCACTTTAGATCATCAAACAACTTTTCGTTCCCTTTAAAGACAAAAGTCACAACTTGTTGGATGTCGGAGTTACCTGAATCTTCTTCTTCAGCTTTTTCCTGAATTATTTTGTCCAGAAATTCATGGGGCTGAATGATTTGAGCGTTTGTGCTTCGCTTTACAATCATTTCGGTTTTTTCAATTTCTGTTTCTTGCATTTTCACGTCTTCTTCAATCTCGTGCCTTTGCTCTCCTAGAAGCTGCAACGATTCTCGCACTTTGTTTTCCACCTCATCAAAGATGTGATTCTTTTGCGCTTCAATGGCTGCAATGAAACTGTCGACAAACTGCTGCACGTCGCTTTTCACTCGTGCGGCTTGTTCTTGAATTGAAACGCAGTTTTCATCAATTTTCGCAGTCCTTGTCATCTTCTCCTGCGCTCTTCGTTTCTTTGATTCAATTGCTGCATTGACTATCGATTTGCGTTCCTTTGCGGCATCTTCCAAAACAATCTTGGCGTGACCTTCGTGATCTGTAAGAGCACAAGCGTTGCAAATGGCTATTTTGCACTCCTGACAGAAAAACTTCAGTTTTTTCTTCTCGTGTTTCCCGCAAAGAGTCGGCTGATTTAAAATACTCTCAAAGCCAATACGTGGTGTTCTTTATTGCTCCTTAGTCCGTTATGCAGAGGGAGGCAGTCACCACACCAGAACGAACAACAAGTGAAGCAGTACGCAGATTCTCCGCTTCTTTTCTCGCAATTTCCACACTTGATGCCACTCGTATTGCACTCTGTGACAGGCAAAGCATCCAACAAACTGTTGACTCGAAAGTTTGTTGGAAAAGCGTTAAGATCACCGTTTCCAGGGATCCTGAAGTTTCGCCTGCACTCTGGGCATGAAATAGTATCTCGAATTCTGCTCGTTTGTTGAATCCTTTGCAGGGAATGAAGGCAAAAACTGTGTAAGCAAGGAAGCTGCTTTGGATTAGTGAACCTGGTCATACATACAGGACAACAAACGTGTTCATGAATATTGTCTAGAAAGGTTTTGATATCCATGACCAACGCAGAGAAGTATGATGGACTTCCGTGTTGAACTCGCGTTAAAATGAACAAAACATCTGTGTGACTTGATGTGTGACTTTGGTTGATTGTTGGCTGGTTTTGTGATCTCAACCAATTAAAATGTCCGAAGTCAAGTGTTTCAATATCCCGGATTTCATAGAAATTTAGCTTATCAAAGTGTCACGTTTTTTATGAATTTAAGCTAATGTTGCTCAGTGCATTTCTAAGGAGTGAAAATGTTTGCTACAAAAGCACAGAAAGGGTCCACACAGCATAAAGAAGGCATGTCTTGATTGTTCAGCTTAGCAATATATATATATTTTCTTTTTTTATTGGACATAAAGTAAATAACATATATAACAAAGATGGTACGTTATAAATAATAGTTGTGGTATAAAAAGAAAACAAAGAAGGGAGAGCGTTAGTCAATACATTCTATTACTTTGACATTTTCTCAATACCATCTACTAGAAAGAGGGGTTACGTTTATGCAGGATGGCACAATTTTCTAATTTCCATTGCACATAAATCTTGTTAATAAAATCCTTAAGATCAATTTTTTTTTCCAATACCTTACACCGATACATATATTTTTTCTGATATAGAAGAAGTATGTCTAGTCTGCGTTTTGGGGGAATAGTCAAGTTGAAAGTAAGGAGGTTCTCCAAGAACATATAACAAACAAGCTGATTGCTAGTGAGAGTCTATCTTTGTGTTCAAGGTGTGTGCCATTGAACCACCCAAGTGTAAGGCTGTAGAAAGAAGTGGAAGCAGGAATCTTCTTCTACTCTAAAAATCTCAGGGACGTAAGTTTAGATCTCATGATTTTACGTTGTAAAAACTATTATAAACTAATAACTGAGAAATCTACTGCTGCCCCAACTTTTTAGACGGCTTGGAAGAAGCAATTTCCTGTGATTTAAGATAATTGGCAAAAGGGGTTTACACTTCACTGACACTTATGCTTCTTATTGTTATTATGATTATGATTATGATTATTATTAGATTATTATTATTATTATTTTTATTTTTATTATTATCATCATTATTATTATTAAAAGAGATTTCTTGAAACATAAAACTGTAAAAACCAACGATAAAATCCGACGTTTCGGAGTATTCATGACTCCATTATCAAGGAAAATATAAAAAGATCATGCAAATTGCAATATTTAAAGCGGTTTTGGCGCGAAGAATTAACATAAGTGGGTGCAAAGATTGTATAAAGATTGTAAAAAGATTATAAAAATACTTTCGCACGAATGGAGTCTGCTTGCACGTTGAGATTTGGCTTTAACGCTCTTATAAAAAGCATTTCGTACGCTAAGCAGTCAAATTTGTTTTTGCATTTCTCAAGCACTTTGAAACGCTCTAGCAGGCCCTGGGGCATTGTCCCGTGCATGTTCTTATAGTGTTTGGCAATGGCGGAGGATTGTTGTTTATGTCCTTTTACTCGATTATGTAAATGTCCGCGTGTGTAACCTACATAATCCGCATCACACAGGTCACATTGAAAACCGTAAACAACACACTGCTGATTTACAATTGGTGGCTTTGTTTCCTTCACATTTAGTTCTTGTTCAGTTTTTCGGCTCACAAACACAGGCTGGTTGGTATCACTGTATCACACATAATTTTATAAACAAGTGATGTGAGGCAGAGCCCATTTTTAAACCCTCCTTGTCAGAGAAAACAAAAAGTCCAACCATTTGCAGCTGGGATTACAAAGGCAAAACCTTCTTCTCACTGTCATATTTAAAGACCCTGAGAATTGCTCAGCTAAGGATTTATCTCATAACCTCCCGCACGGAAGTGCAATGATCTACATGTACCAACTGAGCAAGCTGGTTGGCAGTCTCAATAGGAAATTGCTGTCATTGGTCTTGTGGTGTGGCCCTGTGGCTTGGGCGCAGAGTTGGTCAGGCAAGGGTGTAACTCATAACCTCCTGCACGAAAGTGTGATGCTCTACGTGTACCTATTGATAGGTACGCCCAGATCGATCTCAATTGACAGTTTGTCATGCTTTGGTCCAATCACAGTGGAAATTAGGTCAATTAAACCTGTCCAATGAAATGTACTTACTTATGCTAATCTTGCGTGTTCGTCATCAGATCAACACTGGCTTGTGCAGTAAGCATATTAATGGGAAGTTAAAACATAAATAAACCCTTTATAGCTTGCTGCTATGTTGCGTGATAATGTCCTCGGCTGAGAAGTGGTCCTCAAAATTTCACATTCGCCCTCATAGCTTTGCTTCTTGCCCATATATTCATTTTTATTTATTTTTCATCTCTCACCCACGGACATTACCAACCGACAAACCAGCTCCCTAAAGGGGTTTATTTACTAAATGTTGCACTCAAGAAATACTACATTATTATTTATGGAACGCCATAACCGTCTTAAGATAATTTTGGTCATGATATTCGGTGCTTAAATCATTATATTCGGCGTTTACTTCATTATCTTCAATGCATACTTTATTATACTTATAATTCATTATATTCGGTGCTTGCTTCATTATATTAGGTGTTTACTTTTGATACTCGGTGATTAAATCACCCAATTCGGTGGCTGCGACAACTGGTGAAAACTTCATTATC
>NW_027180191.1:0-20000 GCF_036669925.1 Montipora capricornis | reverse complement strand
GGATCAACAACTTTGGCATAACTCCCCAATAAAGATAGCCAACAAGACAGTTTTTTTTTTAAAACTGGTTTACAAAGGGAATAACTCGGGTGAAACATCTGTTAGGATCAGACAACACTTTTCTTTCATTAAATGACTTCTGCTGCAAGTATGAAATTAAATAGACCCTCGCCCTCTCAGTTTCTACGGATTAATATCGGCTCTAAAGTCTCTTCGCAGTGATTCTAATTTTCAGAATGTACAAAACGCCAACTGCGAATTTGAGCCACTGACAACAAAAATTTTACAAGCCAAAAAAGCAACTACATTGATATATAAAAAACTGATTAGTAACAAGGGTTTAACCCCAGAGTCATCTCAAAAGAAATGGCTAGAGGATTGTAGCCTACCAATAAATGACAACATAAATTGGACTGATGCCTATCTCTTGGCTAAAAAATGCACGAAGAGTACTAAGCTGATAGAGTTTCAGTTTAAATTTTTACATAGACGTGTACCAACCAATAGCTTCTTATTTAGAATAGGCCTAAAGGATGATAAAAATTGCAGTTTTTGTCACACCTCCCCCGAGTCATTAATTCATCTTTTCTGGTCATGCCACATAACATCTCACTTTTGGAATAAAGTTACTGAATGGCTGAAAAAACTTAAATTTACTTCATAGAGATTATATTTTGACGAACATTACTGCTTTGGGTCTGAGGCCAGACATCTCTCATTTTGTGCTTTTTATCAACTATTGTTTCCTCTTAGCACGGTATCACATATGGCTCGCTAAAACAAAAGAAAACCATCCAAATCTTACGCATTTCATATGTACATTAAAATCACAATATGAAATAGAAACAAAATGTGGAGAAACAAAGAAATGGAAACCTCTTGCAGGATATATGAAGATTTAATTATAACTTAAATTATATTATTTATACCTATCTCTATTTATCTCTTACGCATTAGCTTTCTCCTGATCTCCTGTCAGATGCATAGCTGATTGTAACTGTAATGTACCACATGCCTTTGATTTTATGACCTAAGCTGGAAGGATAATTATGTATTTTTCTCTCTTTTTTTTTCCTCTTTGCCCCTGGCCGTTACTGTAGCTGTTAGTAGTGTACTGCATGCCATGTAAATATTGTGTAATTAATATAAGTAGAGTAAATAATTAGTGCAATATTATGTAAATAGAGTTAGTGAGGTAATCGTATTTGTATTGTAAGTATTGATTTCCCAGTGTTATCGTTAATAAAATTATTGAACCATCAAAAAAAAAAAAAAATATACTCAGTGGTAAAATCATTATCTTCGGTGCTCTTTTCGTTATGATCGTCACCAGGCTCCCAACAAACATTATTGGAGGTAAATAATCCCATGCAAACCTTCTGCGATTTCCCGCGTATTTTCGAATCTGAAAATGGCGGAAAAGTTTGCAATTATGACCTCCATTCTCAAGCGACAAAGTTATCCAACGGAGGTATTTGAAAAGAGAAAATCACATCTGATGTAGTTCCACCGTTACCTGCAGACGAAATGAAGCAGCTGGGTACACCCGAGGTGAGAACAAACTTGAACCGTTCGATGTCTCCAGTTTTTATTCATTTAAATTTTTGTATAGTATTATTATTCTTGTAATTTAATTCCATTTAAAGGCGTGTAATAAAGTCTGTGACACTCGTAAACGACTGTTGGTAAATTTGAAGCTCGGTTATGAATAAAGAAAATAATAAATCGCTAATAACTCTTGCACATTCGGAAAGGTAAAGGTACACGTTATTTAACGTCGGAAGTTCCTTTACTCTCTAGAGAGTACTCTCCCAGGAAGCCGACGGTGCGCTCATTTTACCCCCTCTTTCCATTAGTGCTCCGTGTTAAGGGTATTTAAAGCTACTTATGCTACACTGAAAGGAAAGAAGTCGAAACAAGGGATATAAGATTCGGGGCTCAAACTCAGTACCTTATGCACCAAGGCAGCGCACTAACTGACTCTGCAACACTTGCTCCTTCAGGAGTCCAGTTTATTCTGTTCCGATTATTTGAAGGATATGTAATGATCTATTTTACTTGGTGTTGACGTCCTAAAATGACCCCCCAGGCCATAGCCCATCGTGCTTAAATTATTGTCGCCGAGCCACTAGCGATGTGGTACCGGTGGTCAAGAGGTTGGTGACGGGTTAATAACAGTCCAGGTTCAAATCCTATGTCCATACACGTGGGTTATCTTTTAAAAAATATATGACCATTTCCATAATCCATATCATGCTTATAGTCTTCTAAATTCACGATAATAGTGAGTTCAGAGAAAATTACGACTTAACGATAATCGTGAATTCAAGGGGCGCGTGTAGCCACTCTCTGTCCGACCTGTACATGTCTGTAGTACACTTGATACCCTTTGAAAAATACAGTTCATGGCGGAGCTCTGCCGCGCCTTGATGACGCTCACGCGTGGAGAACCATTGTTGCGAAATATGGTAACCCATCGATGCGAGAAATTTGGGGTTTTGGTGATAACGTCATCCTAGGACCGTCTATCCGTACGTTCAACTTTTCATGTAAGCTAATTAACAAAAATGTCTTAATGCTGGAACCTACGGTTTTTCGGCGGAAAGGTGCATGGCGAGCGTACTGCTTTCGCGTTTTAGTAGCACATGCAAAAAGTTACAAGACAACCAAAAAACAAGCTGAGTATTCTTTTTAATATGGGCTTATTTGCAGTTAACAAAAATTCCTCGCTCAAACTGAACGAAGCTCATCACACTCCATCTTCTCTGCGTGGCGTTTAATAACCAGTTCAAGTTCAAATGTTGTGCAATCCGCATAGAGAATATTAAACTTTCTCTGCAGCTATGAAGGCACTGAGGATACTCAACAAAATGTAGAAAAATCATAACAAATTTTTCTTTTAGTTTTTATATTTTGATTAAGAAAGATGACATCAAGTATTATAAGCAATACCTGCGTCAAAACTAGTTATCGTAACTGCTCTACTGTGTAGATTTCCTAGTACACTCTATAGTGTACATTTTTCTAGACTTAAAAGATATTGCCACAAAACGTACATCGCCTACATGAAATTAAATTACTCTTTCCATACTATTATCAAGCTAAGAGTGAAAATTTGATCTTCCTGTGCCGTTTCCGCAACAGCATTAGCATTGATTAAAAAGACAAACGCAACTAGATTCATTTTGACAACGTTTCGACATCGTCCCATGTCATCGTCAGGCAATGAATTTTAATCGGATGAAGCATAACTTATAGTACAAGAACAATAGAACAATAGAACAATATATACAATAGTACGCTAACAAAAAATGTGAAATCTAAGTAAATAGTTTTGCCCTGACAGAGTCTGACTGTACATTAAGTGATGGTTTCAATTCTTTGATGTAGAACATCTCATGAATTAAGCAATCAAATTTCGATTCGCAATTCTTTAAGACACTAAAACTCGCCGCTGGGGGTGCTGTTGTTTGGCCATGATCTGCTTGGCGGTGCCTCCCGATAGCTGATTGATTGAGGCAACCATCCGTAACTAACATCAGATGTCGAATCACAATCTACCAGCAATAATAATAAAAGCACGATTAGAATCGTCTTGCCATTTATTGACCAAAAACCAGCCGATATTGTGAAGCGCCAACTTACTCAGCTAAATAAGAAACTGGATATAGATCTACAGCCAGTTTTTGTCAGCCGCAAGCTCGAGGATGTCCTTAAATTCCGTGAGCCCAAACCATCATTAGTCAGCCAACAACTAGTCGTCTACAAATTTCAATGTGGCTCGTGTGATGCGAGCTATGTTGGCTATACAGCTCGTCACTTGCATCAACGAATTGAGGAACATAGATACTCAGCTATCGGGAGGCACCGCCTAGCAGATCATGGCCAAACAACAGCACCCCCAGCGGCGAGTTTTAGTGTCTTAAAGAAATGCGCATCGAAATTTGATTGCTTAATTCATGAGATGTTCTACATCAAAGAATTGAAACCATCACTTAATGTACAGTCAGACTCTGTCAGGGCAAAACTATTTACTTAGATTTCACATTTTTTGTTAGCGTACTATTGTATATATTGTTCTATTGTTCTATTGTTCTTGTACTATAAGTTATGCTTCATCCGATTAAAATTCATTGCCTGACGATGACATCGGACGATGTCGAAACGTTGTCAAAATGAATCTAGTTGCGTTTGTCTTTTTAATCAATTTTATCACAAGATCTAGACTTATTAGCATTAGCATTGTTTCGTAAATGATAGGACTTTCAAAACTTTACTTAGAACCTGGATTTGCCTTCATTCTCAAATCAGAAGGACATTTATGAAGCTCTCTCTAGCAAGTGCAATATATACCGATAAAATATACTGACCAATATTGAGCTTACAGTGGTTTCCAAGTCAGAACGCGGTGTTTACGAAACGCGTTTTTGTTTTTAATTTCGACAATGATAAATTACTATAGTAGCCATCTTCTCTCCGTTGGAAAATTGATTATGGGGGTACTTTAAAATACAGAGATCTCTGTCAACCAAGCGTAAATTCAAAACCTCTATTAATTGTGTTAACCCTGAAATATCTAAAATTGAAACTCTCTCCGCTTTTAATTGTCTAAACTACAATATTGCTTTTTAAAACGATTCAAATAAAGAAATTCTCATTGTAATGTGGAATTTCTTTTACCGACAAAGGAATGTTTAAAGTCGGTGACGCTGAAGAACAAGAATCAGGAAAAAATGTACATCTATTCAAAAATATTAACACGATGGTTAATCCACTCGGTAACAATTATTTTTCCATCGTTAAGGACAGCTGTAGAAATTGGGCGAAATAACTCTCCTGTCCCTGTCCCCTTTTCTTCAAACTTAGTTACAAACTCTCCGCTGAGTTTAAACACCTGCACTCGGTCATTCGATGTATCACAAACCAGCAGATGTCCCGCTCTGTCCACTGAAAGGCAGCATGGATTATTCAACTCCCCGTCCCCCATACCCTTATTACCAAATTTATAAAGAACTCTCCCTCCCTATTAAAAACTTTTATACAGTGATCACCTCTGTCTGACACAATAAGATGGTTAACGTGCTGGATACAATGAAAGAGATTGATGAAAGAACCTTCAGTACCGATACTGCGCAAAAACAGACCATCAAGTGAAAATATTTTGATTAATTTGTTACCACTATCGGCAACCATAATATTGCCATCGCTGTCAATTGACAGGCCATAAGGAGACTGAAGCTGGTGATCCCGGCTTCCTTTCCCCCCAAACTGATTAAGATAATGACCCTCATCACTAAACAATTGAACTCGGTGGTTGTTAACGTCTGCCACTATAATCTTATTGTCATGAAAAGCTATTCCAGCAGGAAAGTTAAACTCTCCCTGCTGATTACCCTTCTTACCAAACGATCTTAAGCGAGTTCCATTACTAGCAAATATCTGTACTCTGTTGTTATTACACTCGCTCACTGCAATCTCATCATTGTCATTCACAGCTACCCCCCAAGGACTGGAAAGCATTCCAGCATCCGATCCTGATTTTCCAAAGGATAACACGGGTCTGAAATGTCTGCGTTTGATATGAACCTCAAAAGGGCTGCCACGAACATGTTCTCCGTTGACTTTCACGGATGCCTGAAATGCTCCGGTTTCCTTGGAAAAATAGCTGACCTTGTAAGTACCATCTTTGTTATCTTGGATATGAGGCTTGATCGCACTGTCACGGCCTTCACAATTTCTGATTTCCAGTGTCACGCGGTCATGTTCTTGGTAACATTGTTCTCTTTGTGTGTTCCTTGTTGTTACAACAATCTCAGCTTCAAGTCCAACAGTTCCTTCAGTGACCCCTTTTCCCTCAGCGCTAGATTTTTCGAGCTCGTTTTGCTGATTAAACCAGGAATCCTGATGAAACCTAATTGTTGGACTTTTAGATCATCAAACAACTTTTCGTTCCTTTTAAAGACAATAGTCATCACATGTCCGATGTCACAGTCCGCTGAATCTTCTTCAGCTTTTTCCTGAACTATTTTATCCAAAAATGCATGGGGCTGCATGATTTGAGCGTTTGTGCTTCGCTTTAAAATCATTTGGGTTTTTTCAATATCTGCTTCTTGCATTTTTACGTCTTCTTCAATCTCGTGCCTTTGCTCTCCCAGGAGCTGCAACGCTTCTCGCACTTTGTTTTCCACCTCATCAAAGATGTGATTCTTTTGCGTTTCAATGGCCGCAATGAAACTGTTGGCAAACTGCTGCACGTCGCTTTTCACTAGTGCAGCTTGTTCTTGAATTGAAATGCAGTTTTCATCAATTTTCGCAATACTTGTCATCTTCTCCTGCGCTCTTCGTTTCTTTGATTCAATTGCTGCATTGACTCTCGATTTGCGTTCCTTTGCGGCATCTTCCAAAACAATCTTAGAGTGACCTTCGTGATCTGTTAGAGCACAAGCGTTGCAAATGGCTATTTTGCACTCCTGACAGAAAAACTTCAGTTTTTTCTTCTCGTGTTTCCCACAAAGTGTCGGCTGCTTTAAAATGTTCTCGAAGTCCTCGTCTCGAAAGTCTTTCAAAGCCAAAGCGTTGTGTTCCTTGAATGCTTTAAAACGGTTATGCAGAGGGAGGCAGTTATCACACCAGAACGAACAACAAGTGAAGCAGTACGCAGATTCTCCGCTTGTCACTTTCTCGCAAAATCCACACTTGATGCCACTCGTATTGCATTCTGTGACAGGCAAAGCATCCAACAAACTGTTGGCGCAAAAGTTTGCTTGAAAAGCGTTAAGATCACCGTTTCCAGGGATCCTGAAGTTTCGCCTGCACTCTGGGCATGAAATAGTATCTCGAATTCCGCTCGTTTGTTGAATCCTTTGCAGGCAATGTAGGCAAAAACTGTGTAAGCAAGGAGCTGCTTTGGATTGGTGAACCTGGTCTTACATACAGGACAACAAACGTGTTCGTGAATATTGTCTAGAAAGGTTTTGATATCCATCATAAACGAAGAGAAGTATGGATTTCCGTGTTGAACACGCCTTAATTAATCTAAACAAAACATTTTCGTGACTTTGGATCATTCTTGTCTGATTTATGACCTAAACGAATGAAATTGCCTGAAGTAAAGTCTTAATATTCTGGTTTTCTTAGAAATCTACGTCATGCATGAAACTGCCACGTTTATTATAAATTTCTCAATGTGAAAGCCTTTAATAATGAAGCAGATGTTGGTTCCATTTCTCAGGGGTGACAATGTCTGCTACAAAAGCACAGAAAGAGAGAACACCGTCAGTATAAAGAAGGCGTGTCTTGATTTTTTAGCTTAGCGATATATAAAATACACGCCTTTCAAACCAGCACGGGTATTAAACAAAAATGAGATTAATGTTCCGGAACAGTTTGTTCCCTCCTGCCGATCCTACCATGACGTTTTGCCCTCTTCTTTCGGTTTCTTTTCTGATTGCCTATCTTACGGCAAACTTGTGATGTGAACCTCATCTACGAAGGAAGCGTCTCTATAGTGTCCCCCCCCCCCCTCCCCCGAGTGTCGAGTACACCGTCATGCCTAAGATGTTGGTAGGAATAAAAACCTTTTAATGCTAATGAGGATTTTGACCTTGAGAACCCCCTTGATTTTCTTAGAATTGTTAGCAGCGTATCGTTTGTGTCATAAAATTGTTTGTCCAAAGGAGCCATATATCTGGCGTTCCAACATACCAATAAAATATCTTCAGTTTTAATGAGGGCGGCTGACCTTGACGATCTCGTTGATTCTTGAGTTTGAGCTCGGCTAAGTGCCAATTGTTGCTGTTTGGTTAATTACTGCATATTTGATCTATTGCCTTGCGAGGCCTGTCACAGGAAAGGGGCGGAGTTCTTTATGCCGTGACATAACTACTCTGCTATATCTGATGAGAAATTCAGGACTGGGAACACGAAGCATAGAAAACCTCAAATTAAAGTCTCCCTCTCGTAATCATTTTGCCTTATTTGTGGCATTTTTATCAAACAATCCTCAGTCTACACCTGCGGGCGTTTTGACCTTTAGCAGCACGATTTTAAAAATGCAACAAACATCCCGCATTTTCCTACATCGATACCACTCAGGCGTTATTGAATATTCGGAGGTCATACAAAAAGCACACATGCGTAACTGAAATTTGTCAACGTTTCCTACCTGATGTAAGATAATGCACTATTTCGCATACAACTTATTCATGTTTCCCGGTGAAAAAAAAAAGTCATATTTACTAAACGACTACCAATTAGCAATTTCAGTTTGTCTGAAACGAAAGCGGTCAGAATTGCCCGACTGAAGTTATATGATCGGATGCAAAGTGCGGATTCGTCACTGACCCGTTGCAAATCATGTTCCACTCGAAAACTCCTCATCGGGCTGTGTCGAAAAGTGAGGACTAGGGGACGCGGGGACAGGAGACGTGGGGACTCGGGCACGCGGGGACGTGGGGACACATTTCGAAGTATAGAGATTTCAGAAATGGGAGAACATCCCCAAGAAAGTTGAATTGCTTAGGTTATTTTGCAAAAATGATCATCTGTATGCTTTTCAAGTGCCAGCTAAATACACAGCGAAATTCAAAAATTGGATTCTCGAAAAGTCATTCTCGCCACCCGTCACAGAGCTCGACTGTGAAACAAAGCAGAAGACCTAATGGCCCATTGCTGACACTGCAGCTGAAATTTCACGACTGCAGAGTTTGTTGTTGTTGTTGTACCACAAAAACTTGAGCCTTATGACTCCTTCTCTGTAACTGACGTTTAAATACCGTGCCAATGTCCTTTTTGGCGGCATTGAGGGAGGGGGAAGGGTGGTACTGCCATATATGAGCTATATAGGTATGTGCCGCTGTGAAGGGTATGGTTTTCAAGCAGTTTACTCTAGGATAGGGTATATAAATCAGAGCGTTTGTGTCTAGAATAGGGTATAATTTTTCTCGGAACTGACCAGTTGGTTGAAGATTTTATCTGGACTAAGGAAACCAGAAAAAGACTGAACGAATTGAACAAGTACAAATAAATCCTTTTTTGAGAGAGAAGCGATTGTGGTATAGGTTTTACTTTTAGTGACCTCAGTAGTTTCTGAAAACAGCTACTCTAGGATAAGGAGGATTTGGGGAGTTTACTCTGGTACAGGGTAGTAAAATTCAGCTGAAACATCTCTGGTATAGGCTAAGGGTTCCACGGTCCCAGCGGCACATCCCCCACCCAGAAATTCCTAAAGTACCGCCCCCGGACCAGAAGCTAAATAACTCTTGTGTGTGTTAAGGCTTGACCAAGGACATAAGTTGGCAAATTTTTGTTTTACGAGGAAACATTTATCCAATCGACGTTAACTTGAAATCTGCATGCTTGGTTTTTTACCCGCTCTTTCATCTGAAATGTGTCACGGGATTTTTAACGGCTAAAAAACAATTTAAATCTTTTATCGCAAACAAGGATGGACGACGGGCTAACGCTCGAAACGTCAGCTTTTAGAATCTCTGTACGGTGGCCCATTTACATTATCAACTCCGTTGATAAAACCAAATTTTTGTATACTACTTCCCCACCGACGCAGCACCACAGTTTCTTTAGAAACTACCCCTTCATTCATTATATCAAGATACCTTTCTCTAGTACTCCTATCGAGGCTTTATCACTCTGCCTTTAATCATATGCCTATCTTAATGAAAACCGTAAATCAAAATTTAAAGAAAAAAACAGGTCAAATTACGTAATAAGTGTCCATAGACGTCACAATGAAAATGAAAGATATCACATTGATAGGTATAATTACGTTAATGGTAGTTATAAGCAATTTCAAGCAAAACGTTGTCGGAATTTTTTAGGGTAAACGTTCCCCCAGTCTCAAAAACAAGCGTTATGACGTCTTCAGGAAAGAAAGAAATGTGACGTGACACAGACAACTAAGAGTGAAATGCATAATTAAAATGAAAAAGTTAGGTTTATAGAAAGTGGAAGTACTTCTAAATGTTCAAGCCTCGATATACTTGAGGAATTGTAAAACGATCTGAGAAATGGTCGTACCAACGTTTCGTTCATGTTGCCTATGTCAAATAAGGACTTAATGCAAAAAAAATTTGTCCCCTCGTTTTACCTAAATATATTACTCCACTGTGTGACTTGACAGTGGTATAATGAAAGTCACTTTTTTATGAAGACGAGTAATAAACTATACTATATATATTTACTACACCTGTGTTTCACATCGTACAAACGAGGAACTTAAAACCGGGATACAACGCAGTTACGATCAACAGACGAGGATTTTGTGCAATATGATGAAAAGTTAAACAAATGGTAAAAATGCGTCGCCGCGTCCCCGCGTCCCCGCGTCCCCGCGTCCCCAAGTTCCTCCCGTCACGGAGTCCCCACGTCCCCTGTCCCCGCGTCCCTTTCCATTTTTCGACACAGCCTTCTCAGCGGCACCCAACAATAATCTTCGGTGAAACATGTGTTTGGCAGAGTCAAACAGTTCTTACTCGGAAGTTCGGTTTTACGTTTCCAAACGGCCATATAATTCTTTATTAAAACATCACCTAACTAGGGAAAAGTAGTCTCTTACGTTTTCGGTAGGGATATTTTTTTCCATTTTGGTACTTAGAAAGGTCAAGCCTAGCAGTTTCGGATGAGCAAATGCTGGAATTGGTTCGCTGGGAAGTTCTTAGAGGGCTACGTTCAGTTAGTAATTTGAAATGAAGATACCATTCTCGCTAAGATTTCCGAACACTGAAACAAACAAAACAACAGTCTTTATACATTATAAGGAGCTTAGAACTGTCTCTCAAAGACTTTTGGCTTAATTAGCTCGTTGGGTACCCTTTACTTCTATCCCGTTCCAGGCTCTCGATGGGTCGAGAGGCAAGCCATCCTCTTCCTCTGAAATGACTGTTATCGACAATTCCTAAGCTATTATCGTCAACTTAGGACGCTTAGCGCTTGATAGGGATTATTGCAAATGAATATCTATTTTTAAAATCCGATCCCCAATTCCCAAACTCGCTGGGCTCGAACCTGGGAAATGTTCGATTAATATCCCTTTCACTAGACTACCGCATTGCTAACTGCCAGAACATTTTTTTTAAATAATTTAAGTCAATATGTTTTTTCTGCCGAATGCCGGTGTAAACGTGTATTATCTCCGGCTAAGAAACAAGTTTAAAAAGGAGAAAATAGCGGTTACCAAACCTCTAGAGAAAGCTGACCATGTTTTATCGCCCTCGCCAAAATTTTGCTCGTCCCGACCCTTCTGATGGAACACGCCCCGCAGGCGAAACAGCTGGAAAATGGCAGAGAAAGGCTTTGCAAAGTGTGAATTCACCACAGCTCGAAATGCGAAAGATCTTCTTGTGGGAATTTTTCGTCTATTCTCTCCTTTCGTTTCAGTAAACCAATATGGCAACCTGGTCACGTGACCGAATAGTGTCGATGACAATTTTGCAATAGGAATTTCACTTCAAAGCAACAGAGAAATACGAAAGTGAAATGCAATACATCCACTAGGTCTTTATCTTTTAATTAGATAATCTTTCCTTACAAATAAACTTTCCTCCATTTTCTCGTGGCAATTGAGTTTGGCCTCCTTTTGAACACGAGTCTAGGTGTAATTGGAGTTTTTCTTCAAGTCAAAGTAACACTGGTGACTACCACGAAAACTATGCGCTTCGAATAGCTTTAAAAACGACGCTCAAGCTGGTTATTCCGCTTACGGCTTTTCACAATTGTCATGGCTTGACAGGTTAACTTAAAAGTAGAAAACTTTCTTTAAAGCTATCTGCAGATCACAGGAAATTATCTGTAAGTTCACACTGAGCGGAATGGCTTGCACTGCTTCTAGTTCAGAACGAATAAAATTGACTTACTAATAACTAAACCAGTCTACGTCTGAGTGGGTTTGGCACTTTTTGAGCACCTCAAAACGAGCTTGGACACCACATAACAATTACATGATACAAAAACCAATGGGACAAGCGCACCGCAGCCTCTGATTTAGAAAAAAGAAAGCTGACCAGATGGAGCATCAATTTACAAAAACAAGTCTTAGAATAGCGCTAAGGTTTTATTCATTAGTTCCAATCACCGATTTCAACCTGTCAGTTCTATTACCGTAAATGGTAAAAAGAAAGAATTTAAAAAAAAGCTAACCGTTCTTTGCCCACGTGAGGGCAAGCAAGCATGAATATGCCTGCATACACTCTTTTTAATCAACAAAACAAAGGACCAAGCCTCCTGAGTATTATCACATGATCTGTATTGGGAAAACAAAATGTACAAGCCGAAAAGGTCTATTAAAGCAAGATAAATGTTTTGGGACAATTCAATCCCTCCTCCCTCTCCTCCCATGGCGTTTTGCCCTTTTCTCTATGTTCCAGTTCTTTCTATCGTTGCCTATTTGATGTGAGCCTCAGCCACGCCGGACAGTTCTCTATACAGTGTACCAGTTTTGAGTACATCGTCACGCTTTAATACGTCCTTTAGCAATAAAAAGCTTTTAATTTTAATGAGGGTTTTGACTTTGCGTACTCCCTCGATTTTTTTAGAATTGCGTCATGCGGATGATTTATGTCATCAAAATGTTTGTACAAAAGAGCCATATCTTGGTTACATCATACCAAAAAATATCTTAAGTTTTAATGAGGATTCTGACCTTGACGATCCCGTTGATTCTTTTGAGCGGATAATTTGTGTGAAATAATTGTTTGGTGTTCAATGTCTACTTTCCCGTCTTCTGCTCAAATGCTACTATTTGCACTTCACATCCTTTTCAGCATCCGCGCCTTTTTTGTAAATGAAACAAATGATAATTTGGCATTTAAGACCTGTTAGTTTCCAAAGTAGTTTGTAGCATCATTTGGATAAATTTGACTAGCTAAGGCCCCGGACGCACTGGGCAAATTTTTGTTTATTTTGCGAAAAAATCTGTCACCAGTTCCCTGAGACAAGTGCGCCCGGTGATTTTTAGATCTACCAAATTTTGTCAAGGTTTACCAAACTTCAAAGACGCCGTCGTCCTGCCTCGGAGCAGGACAAATTTTTGTCAGGCGTGAAATCTGACAGATTTGTTAATTAACACGCCATGATTTGACGGAAAAAATTGATCTCTATTTTTAGTCGGAGTATTTCAGTCGTCCTTCTACTGACAAATCTGTTGTGGTACTCTAGAACCAGTTGCAGTCAAACAAGGTGAAGCCTTCACTGGCATAACAGAAGTAGCAACTGCCTCTGCTGGAGTTGAACGAATTCGAGGAAGAAAAAAATAGAATGCAAGCAATAATATGCCGAGGGAACATATTCGATCAAAGCGGTTAAAAATCACCATAAGCCCATGACTCCTGAGATCTCATGTAACCTTTCCGGGTAACAAAGCGAAATCGATGGTGTTTATTTTCGTGTGATTGACACTTGTGGTTAACAAATATTTTGCTGTGTCTCAGTGCGCCCACGTTTGACAAATTGAAAATTTGGCAGAGACAAATTTTGTCGAGATTTTTGGAAGGGATAAACAAATTTTGTCATTCCAGTGCGTCCGGACCCTAAGTGCGAATTGTTGTCATTTGGTTGATGTTTGATCCATTGCCATCCAAGGCCTGTCACGGGAAAGAGGCGGAGTCATTTTTGCTGAGTCATATCTCTGCTAAATCTGATGAGAATCACACTATTTCTGATGCTATTCCAAACTGGGAATACAACCATGGAAAAACTCAAATCTTCCGGTCGTAAACAACGATTCATTTTGGTTTATTTATGACATTTTCGTCGTAAACAATCCAAAATGCTCATCTGCTGGCGTTTTGACCTTTAGAAAGCGCGATTCTAAAAATGCCGCAAATTTGCAAGTTTTTTATTAGCTTTTCCTTTATCGATGCCGCACAGGCGTATTTTAAGTGTTCAGACATCGCAAAAAAAGCTCACATGCGTAACTGAAATTGTAATCAACTCGATCAATTCGTACATGTTCTAAAGAAAAGAACTACTTTGCATACAGCTTATTCAGTTGTCCTGGTGAATAAAAATGTCATATTCACCAAACAACTACCAAGTAGCAAGTTTTATCCACACGAAAGCGCTCAGTATTTCTAAATTGCATGATCGTATGCAAGGTGCAAATTTGTCCACTGACCGGTGTGTAAAAACATCAAAACAATACTCCACTACTAGTATAAAATCACGAATCCGGGAACTTCGAGTGAAACATCCCGCGGAGGAAAACATAGCTGTGATATGGCTAAATCCTAAGTGTGCATTCACGTTGACGTCAAAAGGGAAAGATTCCTTTAGCCAGTTTGGGAGTTTTTCGTATATTCCGTAAATCAATATAGTACCTGGTCACGTGACCGAATACTGTTGAAGACAATAAAAGGGTTTTGTTGCTGCTGGGCGACGATAAAACTCTGCTGGTTCGTTTTGTACAACTTTATTCTCCTCCGATTTCACATTCAAACGTTCCAACAACATCGCTTTCTCACGCATATTTTTTACAAAAACTCAACTCAACTCCTTTACACGTGCGGACAAGGTCCCTAGCAACGGGCTGACGTCATTGATATCATAGCAACGCGACCGGAAATGAAAGTTCAGGAAGCAGGAGGCACATCCCGCCCCTAGTCGAGACACAATGTTTGTCGAGACGACTTTTAAGTTCTACTCTTCCACCTCCTGTACTAAGCAAAGTTTTGTGATTGGCCTTTTATACTCTCCGAACTGAGTTCGTACTGTAAGAGCTCGAACTAACCCATCCTGCCCAGGATGATTGGACACGATTCTGCCCAATGGCCATACACCTCGCGGCTGATTTGGCTCAGCAACTAGGACAACATCTCCTTCTTTGAGGTTCTGTTTCTTCTCTTTCCACTTCTTACTTTCTGTCAGGCTAGAAAGGTACTCTTTGGTAAAACGTCTCCAGAAGAAATTAGTTAGCGCTTGGGACTGTCGCCACATCTTTGTCGAATTAATCTCTGTGTCACTAACTCCCGCATCTTCATAGCTCGGATTTGCCCGCAACAGCAAGAAATGGTTTGGGGTTAACGCTTCAATGTCCCCTGCATCATTGGACACATGTGTAATCGGTCGACTGTTTAGTATTCCTTCTGCTTCGACTAGTGCGGTTCTCAGCACTTCTTTGGAAACAGCCCTGTCCGCCAGAATTGCCTTCAGCGTCTTCTTGGTGCACTGTGCTCGTCTCTCCCATGCACCTCCAAAGTGCGGGGCACTTGGCGGCTGAAATTTCCACTCGATTTCCTTAGGAGCACAGAGGTTTGTATCCTCTCTTCATCCAATTGTTTGATGCATTTCCGCAACTCATTATTTGCACCAACAAAGTTCGTTCCATTATCGCTGTGGATGCTCTGCGGTCGTCCACGTCGCGCAATGAACCTTTTCAATGCCATGATGAAATGATCTGTTGAAAGATCATCCACAAGTTCAAGGTGGCACGCTCTAGTACTCATGCAAGTGAACAAGCACCCGTATACTTTAACTTTACTGCGTCTTTCCTTTACTAACATAGGTCCCAAAAAGTCAACTCCAGTGTTCCTGAACACCATTCCTGGCTCAAGTCGGCACTCTGGTAGACTACCCATTTGCTGCTCTGAGGCTTTACTGTCTGGCGATAACAGTAGTTGCACTTGAATTTCGCGTTTCGCACTACCTGTCGACCATGGATGATCCAATACTAATTCCGAATTTGATTATGCAGGTGCTCAGTTGGCGGTTGGTTGTAGTTACGATGCTTTTCTTCGACGATCATCGGTGTAAGTTCATGGCGCGAGTCAATTATTTTGGGATTTCGTGTTCTGTAAGGTAGGCATTGTGCCCTCTGCAGCCTTCCACCGACAACCAAGAACCCATCTTCCAACTTTAGGTCACAGAGATTTAATTCTACTCTTCCTGTGGATCTCCTCACCTATCTTCAGACACTGTATCTCCTCGCCGAATGATTCAACTTGCGCCCTCTTCACAAGATGATTCTGAGCAGCTCTCAATTCGTTCGACGTAAGTGCTCCCAGTAGACGTACTTCCTTCTTATGGTCTTACATTGTTTGCAAATCGCATCACATAAGCTGTAACTCTTCTTAGTTTGGTCAGTGACGAATACTTCTTCCACCCTAACAGGACCTTGTTTTCCTGAGATGCTCCAGCCCATCTTTCCTTCTTCTTTTCTTTGATGTCATCGTTCTCGCAAGGCGCTTTGACTTTATTTTCTGGCCAGAGCTCTGGTGATTCATACAGGAACTTGGGTCCACTAATATAGCGAATGCCCACGCCAAGTTCCGTCGGACATAGTCCCCGGGTGATGTTATCTGCAGGGTTAGCCTCTGTCGGCACATATCTCCAACTCACAGCGCCCGCTCCTAGTGTGGCCTCCAGACTGCTCATGATTGTGTGAATCTCAGACACCCGGTTACCGACGAATGCTTTGTAAGTGGAGCTCGTCTGGCGGATCCAATGTAGGGACTGTGGTAGAGTCACTCCAGAAAGTCATCTTCTCTATCTTTGTAACCATTCCTTCTACCACTGTTTGCGTTAACCGCCCAGCAACTCAAGCTCCCATGAGCTCCAATCGGCAGATAGACTGTAACTTTCATGGTAGCAACACGGCCTTTTCCCGCTATAAAGACTACACTCTACTGTGTCATCTATAAATGCTCGTCTTAGGTAGGCACACGCGCCATAAGCATTCTGGCTAGCGTCGCAAAACACATGAAGTGCAGTCTCTCGTACAGGTTTCTGTTCTTGGATAAGAGCCTCTCGGAATTCTCACTTCATCAAGCTTTTCTGCTTCCTTGCGCCATTCACGCCACTCTCGAAGATCAGCTTCTTTAAACTCGTCATCCCATCCGTACTTCATACGATTTAGATTCTGCAGGATGATTTTACTTCTCATTGAGAATGGGAGGAGAAGTCCTCACGGATCCCAAACAGAGATGCTTGACCCAAGATCTTCCTCTTCGTCGTACCTGGATCATCCTTCAGTCCGGTAAACTGGAGCATATCTTCTTGGGCATCCCAAATGACGCCCAAAGTTCTGTCTGTTGGTTACTTATCTTCACTCAGTTCGAGGAATCGTGGAGATCTATCCTGCTCCAGGATGGTTGCCAAGACGTCTGGGTCATTTGTCAGCCTTTTGTCTAGGCGGACACCTCCACGACGCAGCAACTCTGTCATCTGCTTCCTCATTTCAATAGCTTCCTCGCAAGAATCTGTTGACGGTAGACCATCATCCATGTAAAAGTGCTGGTAGACGGCTTTCACACCCAAAGGTAAATCTTCCCCATTCTCATCAGCATTTCACCTCATAGTGTAGTTCGCTCTGGATGGCGCAGACACTTCTCCAAACACTGTTCTCTCGAACTGATACACGCTTGGTTCTTCTATCAGAGAGTCTCTCCATAAGAATCTCAATGCTGGCTTATCGCGATCAGGGAGACGCAGCATATGGTACATTTCTTTCACATCAGCGGCCACTGCAATTCTTCCTTCGCAAAAGAGGACAGAAGATCTGGTCCTGTGTAGATCTTATCGTTCAAACTTTGTCCCATGAATTTTGCTGATGCATCGTAGACTCTTCTGAGGCGATCAGGTTTTTTTGGAATTAATGACAAATCTGTGTGGTAAGTACCAAGTCACTTTACTATCGCACCGTACTTCCCCTTCACTCAGTTTCTTCACATAGCCCTTCTCAACGTCATCCTGGATTGACTTTGCATATCTCTCTCTGATCTCGGGACAGCTCTCAAACTTCTTCTCTAGGGATTGTAGCCTCTTCTTTGCCATTCCGTAATTGTTGGGCAGAGATGGTTCCTCATCTCTCCACAGTAGACCTGACACATACGCATCTTCATTCACACTCTTAAAGGTTGTCTTTCCCATCAGTGACAATGCTCGCTTGTCCTCAATCGAACAGGTTGGATCAGCTAGCTTGACCACGCCCAAGGTTTCTATCTCTGACTGAGCCATGACCAGCTGCTTTCAGCTCCTCATTTTCAACTGAACTTCTTTCATACACTTTGAACCCGTTGTATGGAGATGCTACTCTTCGCTCACCAGGTAACCAATTAGTCACCGCCCATCCAAGTGGGGTCTCAACAGCATAAGGTACCCTGTCAAGTTCCGGTTGACCTGAGGGTTTCAGAATTTGTCTTGGTAGAATCAAGTCAGAGTTGTTAGTTCCAATTATGAGTTGCACTGGACCCGTGTCAGTGTCACGCAAGTCCAAGTGATTCAGATGTTGATACTCATGCTTGATTGTTGACCACCTCAACTTCTGATCGGGACCATTCAGGCTAGGAATTGTCTTCACATCTCGCAAGGAGTACTTGACTTCCTCTTTTCCGACTCGTGCGACATGGCATTTCTTGATGTGCTGGGAAGCAAACACCTTCTGCGCATTAACTCCTTGAATTTCGAGATCTACCTCTTTGCCTTGAAGCCCAAGTGAGAGCGCTAAGCTTTCATCTATAAGCGTTGTGTTACAGCCTGAGTCACGCAATGCCATCACCTGCTGTTTTCCTGTTTCTCCAAAAACAACTATGGGAAGTACTTCAACCAAAGCAAGACCACCAATCTCACAATTTGTGTACGCTGATTGTTGATACTCCTCAAGAGGCTCCACAGCCTGACGTGGTGATGAGTCTCTACACCTTCCAGGGAGACAGGAGCTGGGTTTCTCTCAACTTCTGGCACTTGTTCTGATTCACGTTTCGCTTTTGCCCGTTCAATAAATCTCAAGTCGACTTCATGTACAAGGGTATGATGACGCATGTCACAGTTTTCAACTTTGCATCTATTCTTACTACGACATTTACGCAGACGATGACCTGGTAATAGACAACATAAGCATAGTTTGTGTTCCTCGACAACTTTCTCCTTCTCGCTACTCAACATTCCCTGAAAACGTTTGCACTCATGGACAAAGTATGTGATAGAAGTATTGGACTGTTGAATTGGGCACTTTTGTTTCCACACCTGGCGCGTAAAGAATTCTCCTCGTGGCTCCTGCAAACAGCCCAGGTTGGGATTTTGGGCAGCTGGCGTTACGCGCGGTCACCACTTTAGATGTCTCTGAACGCTTTCCACTCTCTCTTCTCTGGCATCCACCGCTGCTTGGAAAATCACTAATTTTTTGCACTTTTTCTCTAGCCAATTTTCAAATGAATCCCAGGTTGACAATTTCAAGGTTTCACCCTTCAACAAACTCGGCCCATTCTGCCGCAAAGACGTGTGGGAAGTTTAGAAACAGTTTGCTTCAGGGACTTGCGGAGCTAAGCTCGTGAAGAAAGTTATGCTCTTTTGAAAATGCCTATCAATTCAGAAACTATTTCTTGATCGTGCCGGATCTGCACACTATTTTACTTTCACTATGGTCGGAAACTGATCTATACGTTATCTCTTCGCAGCTGATACCACTGTGTCTACAGGACCAAAACACTCCTGGAGCGCATGTCCATGCCTCCTCGTATTTATCTGAACCTGGCCATGAATTTCGCTAGAGCATGATTTTGCACTTCCATCCACAACATCTAAGAGAAACTTAAGCTATCTTCTGTTGCATCATAAACTTCCTTTTTTATCCACTTCACATTAAATGCTGCCTTTGAATTTTGAGTACTCTAGTGGATTTCCATTGACAACTTCTGCACGTTTGGTTTAAACTGATTTTCAACAAAGGCATGGCAGCCATTTTTCTCAAACCAACTGATCTATCTTTGACAGTTTGCAACACTTAGGGTCTCCTGTGGATGAGGTTTTCAACATCAGCTTCACCTTTAGCAATAAAAGAGTCACATGTCTCTTTTTTACGGGGCTCACTAGAAACCTCTGTTAAGACCTTCGCTTGGGTGGATTTAAACTTCCTCCATGTGACATATTTGTCAACAACATTGGTGTTCCAGTAATTTCCAGGTCTAACGCGAGACCCGATCGTTTCATGCACTGTCTGAAGGTAATTCGTTTAACCTTCCTCAATATCACCTTAATTTGTACATACCTTCTTC